>NW_005187470.1:939201-963672 GCF_000239375.1 Pundamilia nyererei
ACTGTCCAAGCTGGGGCTCGAACCAGCAACCTTCCGATTACAAGACGAACTGCCAACTCTTGAGCCACGATCGCCCTTAGTGTCTATTGCAAAAAATTCTACATTGATTCGTGCAGTTGATTTAAATATTCTCCTCCCATGTCTCGATGCATGTTCAATCGTCCGGGTAAGTAAATCTCCAAAAGTTGATTCTGTTCATGTGGACATCCAGATGAAAAGAATCAACTTTTGGAGATTCTCCTCCCATATTTTGCATCTTATTGAAGGAACGCTCAGAAACATACATGCAAACATCTTTAAGTTGTCACCTCTTACGCATAATCTTCTCACTGCTATCTCTTTGTAAATACTAACAATACAATACAATTTTTTATTATTTTTTACACCTAAACCCAGTTTGTGCTGATGCAACGTGTTTATAAATCTGTCCCTTGGTGCGCAGCTTTCTGACTTTTTTTCCCCTTCTGGCACTGTATGATGTCAGAAAGAGAGAATAACCTCCATATAATCAATTCGGGTACAGAGGTTTAGCTGTGAGCCACCTGCTATCCGTCTGATTGAAATTTGTAGCCAATCAGTAGAAATCTGGCTTACAAGGTGAAGGAACAGCGCTGAAGCTTGTTTAACACAGCAGATGAAATGACAGGATGCAACTAAGTCCAATATAAGATAAATAAGGATTCCTTATTCTGGGAGTCATGCATAGCTTCCCTAATAAAGTCCAGGCAGAAATTCGCATAATCAAATCCACAATGTTCCCCTAAACCTAGCCAAATCCTTTGCTAGCATAACCACATAAATATTAATCATTATGTAATGTCCAGGATTTAATATTCTACCGAAAACCACAAATTGTTGATGGCTTTAAGATTTGTTAACAATGAGCATTTTGCAGGACAGCTTGCAAAATAACAATGTGCTTTTTATACTGATGAAACAATATCACGTTTCCCACAAAATACATTTGTTAATGAGCATTATATGCACACCAGTTTAGAAAAACAAAGGCATCACTTTGACGTGATCTAGATAAACATTTGAAATTAGTGATTTTTCTCTACTTACAGGCAGAATGGAGACTTTGGGGAAATTATGCAGAGTTTCCCATTCCCGCTTCAGATACTCAAGGGAGCCGACAAACACAATATGCTTCAGCTCATGGTAGTGAAAGTTGCTTGCTCTCAGAGGCATCACAAAGTTTCGGACACCGATCAGCGCCGATTTCACGTCTCCAAATATGCACACGACCACATGACCGCTCAGAACAGTCATGGCTGCCTCACTCCGTGTCTGAGAGGGAAAGAAAGGGATAAGGGATCAATATGTTCCTGGCTGGAATTTGCATAAATGGGCATTTCCAACAAATGTTAGCGCTTTCTCCTTTTGCAGTGAGCCTGCCCCCCCTGTAAAATATATCATGCAGTTCTGCACTGCAATGAAAGTAATTTGAAAAATGGCATATGTATTAGTACAAGAAATTTTCCATAGTGCAGAGCACTCTTGTAGCAAATGACATGTCAAACACCTCATTACAGAGTGTTTAAGTGCCCTGTCAACCTCTGATAGTGCTTTGTGACATGACACATCTGTCACCAGGGAGAAGAGTGTCGGGACAAATGACGTGTACCGAGTGAAGGAGCAGGACCCACCAAGATGACCTTCTCAATGTCTTTGGACGGGCACCAGTGAAACATCCCCGTGGAGTCATATTTCTTTACGTTCTCGTCCATGCTCTCAATCTGCTCGTTTCCCAGGATGAGGAGTGGGTCATGTCTAATCAAACAAAAAGATGGGAGGGACAAAGTGAAATTATATCATCGATTTGAACAAAAAACACATTTTATAAATTAACCATAAGAATATTTGGCAATCTGCAAATAGGTCGCTTTTACTAAAAAAAGAAAAAGAAAAAAAAAAGGTTGCTTTCTTCCTAGTTTTTCCCGCTTCCTCTTTTCGTTTTCCTGTCAGAGGCCATCTGCAGAAATGCCAACAAAACTGCCATGTCATCAAGCAGAGTGACATCAGCAGCGGCAGCCAGGCGGAAGAAGATGGCAGCAACACACTGCGTTGACTGGCATGAGCACGGAGATGCAATTACGCCCCCTTACTGCATACGGCTTTTGACGTAGTGCGCTGCGTGGTAAAAGCTTTAACAGACCAGACTTTAAATATTTCAGCAATTTGCCCAACCGTATTTGCTTTCCAAAGTGAAGGGTATTAATGTTTAAACAGACCATCAGAACTATATAAACTAATTTCACTGGTGAACATTAACGCTGACCACTAAAAGTTGTCTCCCAACACGAGTACCTGCATTTCTATCACGCTTGTTCTGGTCAGGGGGATATGATCTTATGAAGTCATACAGTTAATTTAAATAAAGGGTTTTGATGCATGTAATAGAATAATCAAACACATGATCTATGGTATGAAAAAGATTAACAGAAATTTGTAAGTTACCCAAATTTAACATCTCATCAAGCTGATCCCAAATCCCTTTGCCCTAAATCAACTTTGTCAGATTCAGATCAAAGTTAAAGATGCTGTCTTCTGAAAATCCAGACAACAGTCTTCGGTCTCTGTCCAAAACCTTTTAAATTGTTCAAGTCCTCCCCTCGTAACAAGAGCGTCTCTTTAATCCATCCAAGTACCTCAAAAGAATGGGCACCTTAAGTAACATGTTAAGTATGTATGAAAGTGTCAGCTGAAACTACCATCCCTCAGGCTCCAAGAGACTGAAGCCGAAAAAACCCCCGCCTTTGGGCTCATATACCCCCAGGCAAGACCTGGATGTCCTTTCAAGAATATAAGTAGCAGTAGAGGGAAATGTCTTTTCTACCTCTCTGTCGATGCGGCTTCACTTTGAAAAGCGCGTGTACGATAAAATTTCAATGTCAAAGCGTGCACATGTTTTTTTTGTTTTTTTTAAAGTACAATGTTAACAGAAACGTGAAATAAAAAAATAATTAAATACACTCCAATATATTGAAAGTGGGGGTCCTAAAAACAATGACACTCACTCCCATTTGCTGCTTCTAGACTGTCGGCTGCATGAAATCAGACATCGCCGCTTTTCTTTTTTCTGTGTAATCAAAAGAAGCGGAGGCGGCAGCTTTGATAAACTGTAGGTTTACAGGTTTACAGCCAGGACAATCATAAATGATCATAAAAAACTGGAATTACGGTACTTAAAATCCACGTGAGAGTGCAATTCAAATTCTAATAAGAGTGAAAGCATTTAGTGGTTTTACACCTTGGCTAAATATTCCATCAAAAGTCAAATGTTTCACCACTCACTCAGTGGAGCCGCTGTCACTTCAGTTTGTCCTTGTGAAGATGACTGGTGAGGCAGAGCTCTGCCAGGATAGCTATCGCTCACTGTCAGCCATGACGGCCTGTCACTACCCTGCACTGCCAATTGCCTCAGCAGTTCTGTAACAGACATGACGTGTATGTCACGGCACTCCGATGTGACCAAACGCGTTATGACATCCCGCAGTTAGATGTGTCTTATGACCCATCAAGGAGCCCGTGGAAATGGTGTTAATTTCAGTGAGGTCGTCATTGCTAAGTTCCAGACAGGTCATGTTAGTTTGCTGGAACTAGAAGCGAACCGTCTCGTGGAAACGTGATCGCTTTTTTTTTCCCCTCTTGCGTGGTTTGTTTCGTTAAACAGCGCAGAAGTGTCCGTGACTGTCACTTCTGTGTACTTCTAAAGATTCAAACTGATCAGCAGCATAATTCACTGCTTTATGATGACACGTTTGACAAGACTTCACACATCATTACCCCGAAACATAAGGCCAGGTGTTTTCTGGAGGAGCGTAATGACAGCTGAGAGAGCCATAAAGAAGAAGGCAGACATGCACATTATGTCGATCTTCTAATTCGGCAGCACTGCACTAGTTCTCTCTAACACAAGCACTAAGAGCAGGCAAAGTCTTTGAAAACCCGGCACATCATGAAAACTGACAAAGGCCTGCTCTTCAAAACCCACAGCCAATCTGTTGATCATTACTTATTTACAAAGGCCTTGAGGCCGCGGGTCCTGTAAAAACACATTTGATATAGTATACACCCAGATGTTTTTTTTCTCTGCTTGTTGCAATGAAGTATCCCTTAGGCTACCACGGCGAATCCCTCTCTAGCGTGTAGGCAGCAGACGCTGCACGAAATATCACATCCACCTGTACTGCACAGTATTAGCATGGCAAGTAGATGGATTGGTTTGGTGTGTTGATTTTTTGCTGATAGCATTGGAAAAGCCTGGTTTTGCTTCCCAAGACCCTGGAAATCACCTGGAGCGATTCAACTTTCAAACCACTTTGAACCAAATAAATAAAGGGCAAACGCCCACCTGGAAAAAACAGAGACCAGACATCAAAGGAAATGGTAATGTATGCATACCGACACTTTTAGTTATAATACAAAGCAATATTTTTTTTCCAGAAATAGTGAATGTTGCTGATCTGTACTGTATCTGATGGTATTAAACAAAACAGACATATGTGGGTTTGAATTCCAAATGTCAAGCAGATCGCAGCCATATTAGCAGTGAGAACATAAAGTCATCTGTCAGGTTTAATTAAATTTCATTTGTGCTGTTGCACTTTGTATACATCAGGCTGCAGGTCTTCCCTGTTGCCTGGCTTCCTTATAACATTGCACTTAATGACAGTGACTACTATTATTATCGTCCCTCTAATGGGTTCTTGTTGAATAACAGTGTTATCTCCAGTCAAGATCAATACGCTACGATTTAATTTCACGAGACAAGATAAAAGCAAGGTAGCATTTGAATTCGCCTTTCATTGTGATGATACATATCATCTGTGGCCTTACGTGCTGAAAAGACCTCAGAGGGATCCGACAATAGATGAATAGCCTTGGGCTATCTATCCTTTAGAGCCCCTCTGACTGCCTGGTGCTGTCATTAGTGCCAGGCCTGTTTAAGAACTGTAGTCTGTGGGTGTCACATGAAACCTTGTGGCATAGAGCTCATCTCAGAGGCTGACATATTTTCCATGAAAAAAGGAGCGTAGAAAAATGTTCTTTCAGATGCTCTTTGTAATGCACTGCTTAATCCAACAAGTACTGGTTTTCTTCCTAAAGCACAGGTATCTGTACTTTCTTCATCAAAGCTTTGTTAAAGCTACATTAATGACTATATTTATGTCCCTAAGAGGTTAAATTGATATGTGTAATGTGAAAGAGATTATTTGATTATGCTTATAGTTATAAACCAACAAAGGATTATCACCTGACTGGAGATCCCTGCAGAGTATTTTTATACCGTCCGGCAAGTTGTTTTGGTTTCATTACTCTTATGATGAGCAGGAAGCTAGTCTGTATGTTACCCTCCCAACACTAAGCAACAAATATAATATATAGCTGTTCGATATAACGATATATATCGGATTACGATATAAAAACGTCTATCGTTTCATTTTACGCTATCGTTTCATTTCTTGGTGTCGCAAAATAAACTGTTTACGGCAATATTTTTTCATCGTTTTGATGGTCACTGTAGTGGCTATATTAATTTCTTAAAGTTCTCTCTTTCTCTTATATTTTATATAACCACAGTACAGATGGACAAGCGCCTGTTTTTATGCGTTGTGGTTAGCAACAACGATGGTAAAAGCGTCGCCTGTCCGCTTGTTTATGTTCCACATAAACCTTTCACAATAAAGCTCAAGATCCTGTTGAGACTTTTCAAAATAAACTGAATCAATCAGCAGATTATTTACGGATGAGAATTAAAAAAGAGCCGCCAGGTGCTAAAAAATAAACGTTAGACTCAAACGTTAGAACAGGCTTTTCCCCGCAGCACGCCGTGTAATAAATGCTCACAAAGAAAACGGCGGCCTTTACAACTTATGTCTAAAAATGTATCGTTTCATGCATCGGTTAAAACACTCGACTCCAGCTACACGACGCGCAGCTGGAAACACTTCCCACAAGTCGAGCTGCCCGAGATTCACAGAATTTACAGAAAATGTTACATTTTTGTGATTTATATCGTTATCGGGACGATAGAATTCTTATATCGGGATATGAGATTTTGGTCATATCGCACAGCCCTATAGCAAATATCAACAAAGTTAGCAGCTAGCTGCTGAACATCTTGGAATAGTTTACTGGAAAATAGCCTTAAGATTTCCCTCGCCCAGAGACCCAAGTACAGCTAACAGGAGAGTAACTCTTTGAGTCATCAAGTGAATGCAAACAGTTTCTCTGTATTTACTAGTTGTGTATACAGGCAATCATTTTCCTACTCCTTAATCATAACCAGGTCATTCTGATTCCCATTGTGTCAGAGCTGCTGGTGTCTCACAGATGCACACAACATGGCCTTTGGCATTGACGCAATGATGCAATGGATTCAGTTCAGCAGAGAGCTCTGGCACCCATTGTTCTAGGTCTAAAACTACCTAGAACTAATCAGAAAACCATAGAACACATGAAAGAAAGGTTGAAAGAAATCTGGACAATATGTGGGAGGACACGGGTCATAGAGAGAGGTTTGAAAGTGAGGAGCAGAATCTTGTAATGTATTGGTAAAGAACTATGAACCATTGGAGCTGGATGAGGGGTGTTATATAATTGGTGGACTTGATGCAGGTGATGATGTTTCCTGTCAAATTCGGTACCATTTGGAGCAGATTAAGATGTTCATTGAGGAAACCAGAGAGAACGGCATTACAGGTGACCGGGGCATAAACAAGAACTTGTGTGTTGTGTTGAAAAAGGAAAGGGTATGGGCCGTCTTGTTGTCCTAATTGTTATGTAGGCTGAATGTGAGACATTATTGATGTAAATAATAGAGTATTATCTCATAAAGACTTTTAACACTGGGGGAGGCATGGACTGAAGATCTGTGAAGGAAGCAAAAGGGTGTATTTTGGACAATAGTTCTTTGAACCAATGAGGATAACATGACTTGAATTGCTCTTTTAATTTAAGGTCATTATTTGTCATCTAGCAAGCAATAGCGTAGAGACAACGCTAAAGAACCCCTTTGGTGTCAAACCTGAAGGCATTAATTTTCAACATGTAGGGTTAATGTTGTGATGAATGCATCAGGTGGCTGCCCCTCCCTGAGCCTGGTTCTGCCGGAGGTTTCTTCCTGTTAAAAGGGAGTTTTTCCTTCCCACTGTCGCCAAAGTGCTTGCTCATAGGGGGTCATATGATTGTTGGGCTTTTCTCTGTATCTACTGTACAATATAAAGCGCCTTGAGGCGACTTTTGTTGTGATTTGGCGCTATATAAATAAAATTGAAATGAATTGATAAAGCATAGTTTAAACCAAGCCTAAACCTAACCAAGTAGTTTTTGTGTTTAAACTAAACCGAGCGGTGATTACAGTTTGTTGTGTTTTGTTGCCGTTTAACATTTGGCTATTAAAGAAGCTATCTGTATTTTTATGGTGAGGGAATTTATATGTGTAAAAACCCAAAGACAGATAGCTCCTTGTGGTACCTACCTCATAATCTTAGGTGAGGAGTTTGGAGAATTCCTCATGCCTCCATTACGTTGCTTTTTTTTGGGTGATAGTGCTGATTGTTGGTCCTCTTGAACTGCAACAAAATGCCAAAGAAACAGCGTGATGGCGGGAAATGATCAGAAGTCGAGCAAAGATCCACACAGCAGGGACAACAAAAGAACAGCACAGCACAATTTGAGGTCAGTGAATTCAAAGAGATAATATACATACAGGGACAGAGTGGAAAGAGGTCGGGTGAACAAGATGGAGTGGGACAGGACAATTTAACCAGTGGGTAGCAGGAAACAGTCCAATGTTAGCATAATGCAGACAGGATACATTAGCACATCATTGGCATGGTTGTGTATGGAGATGCAAACATGCAGTAGTGCCATTATCAACCATCATGCCATTTGCTGAAGTTTAATCTGGGAAGCTTTATTTACCATACGCACTAATCCATTGAACTGCTGTAATCCACCTGTCAACAGTTTTATCATTCAGATAATGTAGCACCACAAATAAGTTGAGGGCTGTTAAGAGGGCTGTGATTTCGTAATCACAGATTACTGTACTACAGATAGACCTAGACTCGCATCACTGTTGCTCACACTAATCACTCATCTTCTCATTTAATTAAGGTAATAACCTATAAATATGAAGCATCTAAGACTACAAGCAAAGGTGCTTTGAGTCAGTGTTGAATCCTGGATTTCTGGTCTTTGTTCGTCTTGAGAGTGGTGCCCTTGGCTTATACAATTAGGTTGGTCCTTGTGCCAGAGTGATTTATGTACAGCTGAGATGCCCTTTGGACATTTTCTTTATCACTTCAGCAAACTGCACTGAGCTCTTCATAGGGAACGAGTTATAACTTTTACCCCCGAGTAAAGTAATCAGGCAAATATTTTTACAAGCTAATATCGCAGCTGCAGAAAACAACTCTACTCTGTGGCAGTCGCTGGTAAAATAAATACAAGCAGCAAGAAAAGTGTTTCACTAATAGCACTTTAACAGCCATCGTTCACTGGGAAAAGATTGTTACAGGTCATGGAAAATACACTCGGGTACCTTATAACTGATGGTTCAAGCTGTGAACTGTTTCTTTCTTTTTAGTCTTTTCTGTCTTTCTTTCTTTTTTATACAAAGAAACTGCAATTGCTTTCATTAAAATTAATAAAGTCCCAAAGATCTTGCTCCTCCGCCGACGAACACATGATTTCAAGCACCGCTAGCATGTCGAAGACTGACAACATAATGGAAAACGTTGAAGAAGGGGGGGGGGGGCTTTCCAGTCGAGAGGGATGCTCCAACACACTGGCCCTTCACATCTCGCTCGGCCTGTTCAATATTTAATGTTTCACAGCTGACAGCTGCACACACTGGGTCATTAGTAAGGAATGCTACACATGCAACCACTCCAGACTGGCAAGCACATGCTTTGGTTGTGCTGTTGTTGAGTGCAGGCCTGCCAAACACGCTGAGGGTAAGAGGGATGTGGGGGGATGTGGCCCTTACACTGCCTCTGACTGAGTGTGGCGTTACTGGAGTGACCGGGGTGGTATCTGTATTTCACCGGCAGGCTACGGGCTCGCTGGAGCCGGATGACCTCTTCTGTCACCCCTGGCGGGCGGCCTACCTGGCCTGAGTCCTCGGAGCCCACGAAGCTCAGTCTCAGAGCAGAGGGCTCAGCGGGGGGCAGCAGGCTTCCCTTGCGGTTGTTTACCAAACGGACCGATAAAGCAGCAACTCCGCTACGGGGCCCCTTACAGACCTCACTGGCTGAGGTGTGCTTCAGTTTAGCTGACTTGTACCGATAAGGCTGGATTAAGGGACTGTTGTTTACTGCTAAATGAAGAGGAGTCAAAGTCAGCAGCTATACAATACTTATGTTTTTTTCTTCAGGTGTTAGTTCACTCAAATCACAGAAAACACAGTTCCCCTGTTAATTCTTTGGATATCTGTCTCTTTGGGTAGTATTTGCAGAAGGTTTGAAGAGACAGTGCAAAACTAGGGAATAAAATTTCATTTGTGATGCTAAGAAACACTGAAAAACAAACTGACAAATGATATTACCGTGGTCTGGGATAATCTTCATACCATACCGAAGAATAGAAACAGCTCGCAGTGGATGCTGTAGAAACATAGCTGGCGTTTTTCTAATCTTATTTTAATGCCGTGAGAACCACGATAGGAAAAAAAAAGCTAAAGTTATCTAAATGAGAAAGCAGAATATGGCACTTTCTTTATGATTTTAGCAAACGAATCCTTTAATTCTTGAAGCTAAACACAAGGTAGGATTTGATTTAAACTGACTTCCGTAAGACCAGCAGTGTGTATGTTAATAAAACATCTTGTGACTCTTATCATAATTAAAGGACAGTCACTGGTTTAGGGGGGTAATTCTTTCTGGCACAAGAATGCTAATGGCTGAATAATTTAAAAAAAAAAAAGCTCATTTTTATTTAACACCACTTAACCACTTCCTGTAGCCACCAATGAAAAGCTGGATTTGACGTTTACTTTGATATTTATAATAAACATGAATTAATAAATATGCTTTCAGGTGTTTTAGCAATTGTTATGCTACCAGAACAAGGAGGTGACAGTGTGAATCAGCAGCCACTAGCTGCTACATGCAGTTTATGCCTGATGAAGGAGGGAGGAATGAATTCGATATACATTTTAATACTAGCGATATAATAGCGGTGAGGCTGGTAAAGATAAAAAGAGACAGAAGAGCTGTGTTTTCCTTAGTTCAAAAATGTCTGGGAGCTAAAACCGGAGAAGAGAGATGATTATTTCAACAGTCAGCTGTCTAGCAGATTATCCTTCCTGCTCCAGACCTCCACTATTCATCTGCCCCACGTCAAACATGCACAGCACTTCTCCAGGACAACGCAATGTGGCAGATTTGCTGCCTATCACAGATCCTGTTAAAGTGGACTACCCACTAGTTTCACACTCCTGTAAGCGTTGGACGAGAGCTGAGAGAGTTTAAGATCGGCTTTTTGCATTTAAATATGTTTTACTCAATTATGCGAGGCTGAAATGCTTTTCTTGCATACATTTAATTTGAATGTTTTTAAGTGATTTTGTCCAGACTTGGTTTATCCACAGTCATGGTGAAGATGCCATAAGTGTGCTGCTGAGCCCTAACTCATACCTAACACAAAGAATCAACTCAAAACTGTTCCCTAATGCTATGCATAAGACACACAGTCATGGATGATGATGATAGACTGGACAGCGAAATACAGCAGGTCAGGGACAGCTCAAATATTAATAGCTGACAATGCACAAATGGAGGGGTTAGACACAAGTGAGTCGAGAGAAAGAGAGAATGGAAATCAAAACTTACTTGATTTGATATATCCATTATAGCTATTTTTAGCTGAGAAAAATGCAGAGACGGATGAGAGGTTACAGAGAAGAACAGGTCGTAATGAGAGCAAATTATAAGTGACGACTGTGAGCGGAAAGCTGAGGGATTTCTCTTGAAGGCACTTAAAAAAAATTGAGGCCGTGGAGACAACACGGACAAAGCAATGAGAAGTAAAACAGGTCGGTTAGAAATCTGATTTTCAGAGATGTGGGCAGTAATTTAAGAGTAGCTCGCTGTCTATGTTTGTAGTCATCTGCTAAATATCTACGGTGTCACTCTAAGCAGTGATTTGGCTATTTTCAAGTCAAAAGAGGACCAGATATCTTGGCTACCTTTAAGTTTAGATGAAAAGCTTCTTTACTCCCATTAAGAATTTAAGACTGAAATATTACCACGTTTGTGTGACTGATAATTATTTATTATTAGCAGTTATTTAGTATCAGTTATTATAGCTGCTCATATTTACCCTCCAGTGAAGGCTAAATGTAAGTTTAGCAGCATTAAGTGAATACTCAAGTGAGAAGCAGGTTTTTATATATCATATATTTTCAGCTTGACATGTTCAATCAAAAACACCTACAATAAACTCACCAGCGCACAAAACTTAAGAAGCGTTACTGTCTTATTTTTGCCTACCCATGCCTGAGACAACCTGCACAGATGTGTGTAACGTTCGGTGAGTCCCACACATGCTCATTAGTAACTTATTTCAACCCCTTGCTTACATTAAAGGTCACGCATTGAGCTTAAGGCAGGACAGTGACAGCAATGTTCAAACAGGGACCGTGCTGGTCCTGGCATCTGTCGCCTGCAATCGGAGGGCGCGAGCAGAGTCACAGGACTAACAGGCTAGCATCTGTCCCACAACAAGAGAAAAGGAGAGGGGCGGGGGCACTCGGCTGCCTGGTGGTTAGAAACTGTCAGGCTGAGTTTCATGACAACCGGTAGCACTCCAAAAATGAAAATGCAAACATAATTTCCACGTCAGGCCGCATAAGGCCTCGCTCCACGCATCTCCCGCACCGTGTCGACAGCAACTCTGGAGCTCTTGCTCGAGCTTTTCTAGCCAGGCCACGCTCACAGCACACAACCCTGGGAGACACACTGCGGGGTAAAAACGCCCAGACGTGTTCAGCTATACGAATGGTTTTTGATCAAGAGTCATTCACTAAAAATTTATGACAGTCTGCAATGTTTTCCAGCAAATTGTATCAATGCTCTGCAACCTCAGACACATTCTTCGTGCCTCCTGCGACACATCAGTACGATTTAACATACCCCCTGGCTTAAAAAGGGAAATCACACTTGAATTAGGAATTCATATGCAGTTCAATCTGTTAAAGTCCGCTTGTTAAACTCCAATATGATCCAGCACTCTTCTACCATCTTTTATTCCTCTTATATTCCAACTCTACTGCTTTGTGTTCTCAATTTAATCACAAATCAGCAAAAACAACCAATAACTTTGTCTGCTTTGCAGATTTTACCCCCAGTTCTTGTTCAAGCTGTTGATTATAATTTAATAAAACCCATATGTTAACCTCAATATGTACTGTAATAGTCATCATCACAATATCCCCTCAGGTGCTCTCAAGAGCATTATTTACTAAAAAAAGAAAAGAAAAATTAATCGTCGGAGACGTCTACATTTACAAATACCTCAAATCCTATCCTGTTCACCCATTTCTCCAGGGTACAGTGGTGAGATATTATTTGATATTATTTTTTTTAATGTTATGTTATGTCTCCAGTGACATCATTGTAAGATTTAGACAGTCCTATCAGAATAATTATTTGGGAAAATGCACAGTAACTGTGCATTGTGAGATTTTTTGCAGGGATGCACAGCTGTACATTGTTCATGGCTTTGACTTTTTTCTAATATATTTATGAGGTCACTGGAGGGAAACAAATACTGCTCTACACAGCAAAAGGTTTGCATTAGTGACTGTCAATCTAATTTTAAACTACGTTTCAATTTGAATTCACGTTCTCTTGACAAAACACCAGCAAAACAATAGACCAGCATGCTTCACTGCAAAACGTAGCAACAGACAGAGAAGAGCACCAAAAATCAGAAAGCTAAAACACCAAAGCAACATCTACATCTGTGACGGTGACAACACGGGTGCTTAAATTTGAAAGCACACAGAAGTAAAGACACACGGTGCATGTTACAACACTGAAGAGCACATGTCATGGCGACAACTTACAGGCACGTAAAGTGGCTGAGCAATCATTAACAGAGACAGCAGAGAGTGGGATGTCCCGTTGAGGGGAGTCCATGTTACAACGCACATTAACCGGCATGCAAGTGCAGTCCCGCTCTGAGCGACCGCAATCAAAACAACATGCCAGTTTCATTTTCTTGTAGGCAGGCTTCTTGGCTACAGTCAAGGGTTCATATGGGAGGAGAGGAAGAGCAGGTTAATGTTGAGGGTCATTCTGAGGGAAGAGGGGATAGAGGAAGAACAGGGCATGGAGGACGGCTGCTGCTGGGATGTACAAGATTAACCTTTGTTGTGCCGCTTACACTAGTATTGGCATCCTGTAAACCGACACCCTTTCCCCTCACGTGAACATGACCCCGTGACCTCAAATATGGTTTCTTTAACCTTTTCAGACTTTTTGGAGACTTTTACCCAACAAAATCCTAATAACGCTAACACAGATTTAGCTTGTTTGGGCTTAGTGTCACTTTACTATGTGATGAAATGTTTTTCTATGTTCACTAATTAACTTGCTAATGAGCCAAGCATGAACATCAAATGGCAAATTTTGGTCTTACAAAGGCCAATCTAACATAAGTGGAGGTTAAAGACACATAATGCATGTTTAATTGGAATAAATAAAACATTTATATATGCACAATTTGATGATTTATAGCTATTTTTTTTTGCAGACCACTTGGCTATGTGTCATGGATCTGGATTCTTCTCTTAGAGCCATTGAGTCATATGAGATATAAGGACAATAATATTTCATTTTACAGCTCTTAAATATTTACATTTGTTACTAATGCTTATTAAGAACAGGAAATGACAGAAATCTCCTAAACAAAAGACTAAAGATGCTGGTATTTTACAAAAACAGTATCACTTCTACAAAAACCTGCAAGTGCCTTCAGAAAAGACAAAAAGAAAAAAAAAACACTTGAAAGCGTTTATAGTGCATAAAAGCACACATAAGTTAGATGATCCATATTCCATGACAGATTTGCTATTTTTTCCTGAAATATTTCTCTTAAAAGATATGCACACATCTCTGTGGATTACATCACTTTAGTATGGATGCCAATTTTTTCCCATAAAAAATTAGTAAGGAGTAATAAGGATAAAGGTTTTCCAGTCTTCATCCCAGTCTGTTTCTCACTGTGGTCTTTATGCAGGGGTCTTGTGCTTAATAAAGGGCAGCAGGGCCATCTGGTGGTGATGTGGTGAATTACTAACTCAAGTAGGCATGAATGCTGCAGTGTTTACGTTTGAGCAAAAAAAAAAAAATCTACTTCTGCTCTGCAATTTTTTTGCAAAATCTATACTGTTGCTAATTTCTTTTGAAAGCTATAAAATTCTATCAAAAGAACGAACAAAAAACAACGTGCACGTGACAACAACAAGAGATCCAGGCAGCATCAACCATTGTACATGCAACATTTAGAGTACATTCAAACAGGTCACTTTAATCTGAGGTACACTAGCACGCTGTGTTTTTGAAGGGGAAACAAATCCACATTACTCACAATATATCACTATTAAGCAGATTTTTAAAGAAATGTGTGCCAAGTTCCCAAGCAGCAGGAAAAGAATACATCACATGTCAATGTTAGGTGTTAGCTTTAATACTAGAGACAAACTGTGGTTTATCCAAGCAGAAGAACATGTAGCACGCGATGTTTATAAGGTTTTAGAAACACGTGATCCGTCCAGGTACCTGTGGTGTTAACAGTCTCTCTGAATGCCTGTTAACATCACAAAGTTATCAACAGTGAACACAGCTACTATACAGAAAACAAACAAAATGCACATTTAGACTGAACTAAGAGGTCTACTATGTGTATTTATAAGAGCTGGGAATCACATGGAAAAGATAGCATGCTATAAACACTATGTATGAGTGTGTCTGTTAGAAGAGACGTCTATCTGAAACACTCTGAAGGAATCAGTTCATCCAAATCCACAAAAAACATACATTTTGAAGGATATCTGAAACCTCAGCATGGAAAAACCAAAACTATTTGCATGATGAGAAAGTTTGAAAGCATTTTTTCATGTAATTTGGGGGAACTGACCCTTAAATGAGAGCAGGTATTCATCTCATACAGAGATCCAAACATGTAGTTCTACATGGGGAAACTTTGAGTGCTTCAGTTTGTTTTGGCTGCAGAAAGAAATCTGATCTTTCTACATGCACAACTTACAAGGCTTCATTTCAAGGAATAATTAATGTAAGAAATAAGTGGTTGGGACAAATGGCTATGTATAGTAGGTCATGTAAATACGCTGTCACCCAGCTACTCGAATGCTAACTCATTATATTTCAGTTTCATCTGAGCAAGAAAATAATGGGATCAATCTAACTTAGATCTTGTGTTTGCATGCAATCACACTTACATTTCTTGCATCCACATTTCTTTATCCTTTTGGGATCAGTTATGTCATCGTGGCAGGCCTTACAATAAAACAGTGCCCTGCGGAAGAAAATCAAGAACAGCATGAGTGCTCAATAAATTGTTTACACATATTTTGTCTTTACTATGGCTGCACAACATCTGCAACAAGTCATTTTAATTTGTGTGCAATCAGTTTATTAACAAAAAATTAATGAAGCATCCAATGCATTTGTCAATGTTTAATGTGCCAAAAGTTGAGCAAAGAGTGTGCAGCTCTATGAGAAGTTCAGGACCAGTTTTAAATTAAGCTTTGATCTTTCATAAGGGCGCTGCAGTTTGTCTCATGCTGTGCCCTCATAAATCTTCTGATCCCCTCTGGCAGGTAACATCACCATCCAACCTCGGCTATATGTACTGTACCTTTAATCTGTCTTTGAATGTTATCTTTGTCCAAGCAATGAGCAGATACAAGCTAACAGCCAACATTCCTCTTTGGCCTCAGCAGTGCAACTCAAGGATCCATGAACCGCTGATAAATCACTTCAGTCTGGCCAATTAAACATGCAAAATATGGCATTTTTCTAAGAGCAAACACAAAAGCCAATATACACTTACTGGCCGATTTGTTAGGTGCACCTGTTCAATTTCTCCTTAATGCAAATATCTAATCAGCAACTGCATGCATTTAGGCCTGAAGACATGGTTGGCCCTGCTAAAGTTCAAACTGAGCATAAGAAATGGGAAAGAATGTGACTTTGAATCTTGGTGTTGGTCCCAGATGGATGGATTTACTGTCCTACTGGGATTTTCCCACAGTCTAGGGTTTACAGAGAATGGTCCAAAAAGGTGTATGGCAGTTCTCTGAGAGAAAATGCCTTGTTGATGTCCGATATCAGAGTGGCCAGACTCCTTCAAGCTGGAAGGTGACAGCAAAGGTGCATCTAGCAGCCATTAGAAGCTCAAACCATCTCAAACTGCTTTCTTGAACAAGACAATGAGTTCAATATACTCAAGTTGCCTTACGATTTCATCATGGACGTGTGACCAAGAAATCTGCAACAACTGTGTGATGCTATCATGTCAACATGGGCCAAAATCTCTGAGGAATGTTTCCAGTCCCCTGTTGAGTCTATGCCATGAAGAATTCTGAAGGCAAAAGAGGGTCTAACCTGGTACTAGAAAGGCGTTCCTAATAAAGTGAGTGAGTATATTTGTAAGCTCTGGCAACATGTAGGTAATACTAACAAAACAAGCGTTTGCAATTTTCCTACATGTAATAGCTCAAGATACAGAAACCGTATGACATGCAGACCAACAAAGGCACTATTGCAGAAACAAGACTGGAATTTAATCAAACGATTGAATCTCAGGTCTCATTCATTACCTCTTTACTTCTTTGGCATCGCTGGCAATAAAGAAACCCAAGGTCCCCTCCTGCATTTTCACGTGGTTTCCAGGGTTTATCAGGGTGCTGTGAGGATTTGTAGACCAAAGATGTCAAAGCAGAAAGTTATATCACAGAATTTGCAAGGCTTTGCACTAATCACTGCGTCTGGCACACGCTGCAGGGATTAGTTTTCACAACTCATTTGGCAGGATAGCCCCTGTTTATTTAATTAAGTTGATGAAAGCAGATAGCACTTCAAAGAGTATAAATGAGCATCAGCGTGTTAGAGAAACTACTAAAACAAAGCTTCTGCTGTGCTCAAAGAAACCAACTGCCACCTTCCCCACTAATTTGTCACGATGTTATCGGAGAGCCCTGTGATGTCTGTGAATAAACCCATTTAGACATCAATTTAGACACATTGTGTAAAGCACTTGTGTTTGCAGTCAAACAGGGAAGCTGATTCACAGTAGCTGAAAGCAAATACTGACACCTGCGTATTAAAGTTTTTGCATGCATGAATTTTAATGCCCCGACTTACCTGCTTTCCCCTTGATCAGACTTGTACTCTATAGCTATCAGCAGCAGCTTTAGCTTCACATAGCAGAGTCTGTGAAGGGGAATAACAATATAATTAGACCTGAGGCACACTAAGTACTTTTAGTTTGAAATCTTCTTAGCTTAGGGTGCCACTTTCTTTTTTCTTTTTAGAGGATGAGAACCTGTTTATCCCTAAATTATTTACACTTAGATTTAGGTTTACACTTTCAAATATTTTAATATGGGATAAATATGGGATTTGACAGCCTATAAAGTATGGAGCCCTTATGCGAACGCCATGTGCTTCCTCGCTATAACTAATTTAACCTACCATCTCCAAAAGCCTGGTTATTTAATACTTGCATAACAATTATCTTTGGATCTTTAAATTCTAATGACTGCAGTTTAAACATCTAAATTACTTGCATCCAGGAATGAAAAAACAACAAGTACCAAAAAAAGGGGGTAAAATAAAATGTTTTAGTTTTACGTACTCGCAAATTACTGGGAAGGACAGACCCACAAAGGCACTGGACAGGTACTCTGTGTACATTTCATTGGCTACTCCTTCAAGGTAATACTTCTGCCATGTATCCTCCTCAATCTACAACAAAATAAAGAAGGTTATACAAAAATATAAAAAGGTGCAAGTTTAAGATCATCACCACCCGCTCACCAGATGCTGCATACGGGCCTCATCTGGGATAACCATTATTATCTATTCAGACTTTGTTTCTTGGCCAACTTTATTTTTGAACTTAATCCAGTGAGCACAGATGGATCAGTGTTAGTTGCAGCTACCTTGATGAAGGACCTCATGGAGAAAAGGTTGGCCAGCATGGTGGAGAGGCCCTGAGCCAGGCAGCTCTGGGCGATGAACCCGAGCTTGAGTTCTGCAAGGCAAATGGCGTCATCTCCCTCCTTCCAGTTCCAGCTTGGGATGTTCAAAAGGTGGGCCTGAGGGGAAGAGGAAAAGGAAGTCAGGCTACAAGGTTCATGCTGTTAGAAACTAAGACAGACAAATGATTCAGTGATCAGATCTTTTCAACATATACTGAAACGTAACTAACTTTAACGGAGTAACTAAGTGACTCCAGCAGGCTTTATAGTTGATTAATACAAACCTTATTGTGGTACTGCAACATTTGAGTGATTATCCTGATCTTTGGGTGGTAGTTCTTGATAGATATTACTCTGATAAAGGACAAAAAGAAAGCAATATAAGAATATCTGCAGCACTTTCAAAAGTTACACAGATTTTAAAAAAAAAATCGGATTCACTCTCTTTTTATAGAAATTAAGTATCGTAGTCGACTGTATGCTTTTAACAATTTTAAGTTTGCATTTTATTTTATAGTTTAATATTTTAAACTAAAGGTTCAAAAAAATAGAACAAGAGAGTTGCATAGTAACATATTCCTAGATCCAGCTACAAAATGCTGACTTTCTCTCTGTCTGGGAAGAACTGATGTCAATCTGACCATTACCAGTTCAGCCTGTTCTCCGAATTTACAAACCTACAACTTCTACCAAAAAATAAATAAATCAACCTGGAAGAAATACCATTGTTAACAATTTCAAATTACTATTCAACCAAATGAGACGTACATACAGAATCTCTCACTGGATAACGGCAAGAGGGTTTTTTAAAATATCTTTTATAGTCATAGGGAAGTTGACCTTTAAACCTTTGGATATAAAATGTCACTCTTAGACATTTGTGTGCAGTCATACTCTGCCCAAGCACACAAAAAAGTCCGTTTTTGGCTGGCAGCAAGTTATTTATTAACCACAGTTGTGAGTAGTTTCTCTTTTCCTAAACTGCATTATTAGCCTAACTAAATGTGGGTTAAGAACAGTCCAATGCATTATCAAATATACCATCATCGTTAAGGACGAAATGTGGTTGGAAAACAAAAGAAACCCAAAACTTTATCTACTTGATCTTGATAAGGGAAACAAACATCTGGTGAAATCAAATGGTAAGAAAACAACAGTAAATCTCACGGGTATGTTTAATAGTGAAAATAGCAAAGTGAAGAGAATTCTCTCAGAGACATTGGGACTAAACAGCTGAGGAGCCTTTAAAAAACAATCAGTGAGGATGATTGTTGGACTTTTCCTTTGAGTAGCACATAATATCTGGTTGTTTTCTTTATGACTAGATTCTCAGTTTAGTTTTATCTTTAATACCTTTTAATCTAGTTTCTGTTTCTGGTTATAGTTTATATTTAATTCCTTGAGTGTCATATCATCCCACTGTCACTGTGTCCTTCTGTTTCTTGCTGTTAAGTCTATGTTTTAGGTCTTCCTGTTTTCTTTCAGTAGAATTCTTTCAATGAATTTTTGGATTCGTTTATTCTCTGTTCTGGATTTTTGATGGACTTTCCTTACTCCACTTAAATAAAAGTTATTTTTGTTATTTATTAAGAGCCACATCGAGTCCTGCATTTGGGTCCTTCTGCCAACACCACCTGTATGCCTACCGTACACGCCTGTGGGGACAGTGTTATGATCTGGGGTTGCTTCACTTGGTTGCGTCTACATTCAGCAATGTTGCGTGCCCAAAACATGGTCCGGCACGAGACATCATTTTAATACACGGAGTGGTCACCATAGAGTTCAAGAAGGGGACCTTTGACTGTTTGACCACAAAATACAAATCATTTCCTTTGAGTCCTAGTGGACATTTGTGACAAATGAATAAATTTCATGTCCAGGAGAACATATGGGAGAGATGCACAGACAGACAAGACGGCTCTACTATAATGATTATGTATTAATCACACAGTGTTTAGATTAGAATCAAGCTGTGATGATTTCTGCAGCACATTTTAAACGTCTTAACCCTTTTAGATGGAAAAGAAATGTCACATAATGACTCTCCGACTTTTTATAGCTAAGCAATTTAATCTTCAGTGGAAAACCTCCAATCCTCAGACTTCATTATCGAACAGAGCTATTAATAACACAATTTTATTAACCAAATTTTATCTGCCTTGCCCTAAAACAGACTGTTCCCATCACTTTTAAAATATGTTGTACTCTCATATATTATCCACTTGATAATCCCTTAAACCCATTAAAATAAGTGCAGTTTCCACATCCAAAACTACGACTCAATCCACTCCGAAAATGTCTTTTTCTCTCAGAATCCAGCTGAATGTGATTGTTCATAAAACAAATCGAATAAACAATGAAAGCAGGAAAACATAAATCATGATTTGGTTATGCAGTACCTCATGATGTTGGATGCATCCTCGGCATCGGGGTCAGCGCAGTATTTGTTGGCTAAGATCAAGCAGGCGTCAGCTGATTCAATCTAAAACAAAATTGCAAATAGCAAAGACAAAAATGAACAATCACATCAAGTATTCAGTCAGACGATAACCAACAATATTACAGAGGAAGAAGTATTGACAGTCAGGTACCTTGACTCTGGCCAGGTCGTGTGGATTTAGGACAGATCCTTGGTAAAACTCTACCTGGGTGAAGTGGCGCTTGAACAAGGCTTCCAGCTCAAGATTAGGGGAAATACTGAGAGACAGAAAAAACAAACACTCTTAAATCAGAGAACTCTCTAATCTCCTAAAGTTTAGTTTTTTCCTCCTAAACAATGACATTTGCACAACGTTTTGTACTTACTTATGGAGAAAAACAATTTCTACATTGACATCATCCCTGTCCTTGTGTAGGAAGTCTTTTAGAAAGTTGGATACACTTTCAAGTGTTATGTGACCACAAACCACGATGTGCCTAGAGAAAGGAAGTGCAGAACCATAAGGAAACTCAGAACAAAAGCACACATCTTTCATCTTTTCCATCTTCATCTTTGAGCTGAAATCAAAAGGTAAATGTGAGACGAGGGGCTTGTAACGGACATTTAGGTCAGTGATTTAGAATCTGTGATAAAAACTACGATAGAGGAGGGATGAAATCCAGAGAGCTCTCTGGATTTCAGTATCAGATTATAAAGGATCAGTTTACTTAGAGGAAGATTATGAAATGAGCGCACAGTCTATGTCGATCCCTACATATCATAAACCCTTTATATAAAGAACCCAGTTCAGATTATTTTTCCAACTGTGCTTAAAATATCTTTATTAATTAAATTATTCTGTGTAAATTATTTTGTCTTTTGCACCGATTTGCAAGAACAGTCACAGCTGGAAATACTGCAGTGGTTCTTAAAGTACAAAATACGCATCAGTATCACTTATTTTCTAATAATCTAGAGTAACAATAAGTAACTCAAAGAAAAACACATACTTTCCCGTAAGAAACAAAAAAGCAATGATGCCGACAATTTTATCGAGCTTTTAAAATCACCACAAAAAATTTTAATAAATGCAAAATAAGCATGATGGGATACTTTTTCGTTTCAATTTATAAACTGCGATTTTAAATTAAAAAAGCACAAGAAGCATATACTTGGTTTAAGAAAACTTCCCAAACCAAGTCTGGTTTCTTTCAAATCGTACCAAAAGCATGCTACCAGAAACCACGACTTTAAACTCTGAGGCATCTAGCAGAATCTCCCTGTCTTTAGGCTAGATCTTATGGCTAAAAAGGTGTTGAAGGAGTAGTTTGGCATTTTGGAGAATACGCTTATTTACTTTCATATCAAAAGAAATATGCCATCATACAATTTGCTTGCCTTCTCCTTAGCTGGGGAAACCAGCAGCCCTGGCTCTAGTTTGAGTTGAAGAAATCAGCACCTCTCAAACTGCTTAAAAAGTGTATTAATTAATTAAACAAATTCATACTGGCTGTAGTTTTTTGTTCGTTTGTTGTTTTCAGAAGGCATTGTGTACTTGCGTGTATTTTTGAGCTGCAATAACATCATTTGTTTTTAATTAATTCCGTTAATTGACGCCTTTATTTTGTGTTCTTTAATTCAATACGTAGTATTATTAGTTAGTGGTACACAATAGCATTCTCTGTTTTAATAAAAAATAATAAAAAAAACAAGCTCAAATGTAGAATTTTGTGGGCAAGGACAAAAGCTCGGGGTTTTCAATAAAGCACGGGGTACTTGGCTCCGTTCGAATCCGACCTCTCTTAATTAGGAGGAGAACAGAAACACAGCGGTGAGCCTCGGGGTGCCTGAAACTTTCTCCTTTGGAAACAGGAACTGCACTGATTTATACTGCTGTCAGATGGACTGATGGACTGCACCACGCCCTCCATGTATCACTTGCTGGAAAGCACATCGGCTCCATCTCCACTGCACTCAGACAGTAACGCATTTTCCGAGTTGCTCTCACTTGTCTTCATTCTTTTCATATTTGTTGGTATTATAAGCAATAGCGCAACAATAAAAACTGCTGCAGAAGTGCAGCCTATGAATTCAGAAGTATAACTTGGTTTTCTGGCTATGTAAGAACATTTACATTTATTGTTATTAAAGAAAAAATTAACCCTTTTCAAAAAATTTAATTTTTTTAGTTTGTTTATGAAAACTATTTTGTTTACTTTATTCTTGAGGCAGTCCTTCTGAAGTAACCATCAGGAAATGTGTTTTGTTTTTGGCATTTCCTCTCTGTAGCACAAACAGGTGCTACAGCTTAAGAAACGTGGTGCAGCTGCATCAATTCAAACTTAGTGCTGGAAGGCTTTATAACCCACTGCCATGTAAGGCTAGCTGTTTTGGAACTTCACTTAATGTGGTGGACCCTCCACACCACTGTGCAATAAGACTGAAAGTGTGTATGGCCTTTATATTGGATGAGGATTTCCTCATCCACACAGGGCCAAAGTAGAAAAAGTAATGAGCTGGCCTACTGCTTACTCAAGGCCAGATCATATTAGCAAAACTGGAGTGCCACACAGTGGGTGCCTCATGCACACCACAAACTACTTGACCTCTCACAGAATAGGCCCAGATACTTCTTGCAACCTGGGTAGCTTCATATTTAAGACAAAAAAACAAAAGCACTGTATGTTTTTATTTATTTAAAGGAGACTTAAAGCTTTTCCTAGTTATTTGTCATATTGTTGCAAAGTTGGATGCTGATGATAAAGGTGGGCAAAGTTTCAAAGGTCAGCATATGTGTAATATGTGACACAAAAGCTCAGTTTTTCAGACTATTACAAATATTTCACACAGTGGTTTTTGTTTGTTTTTTACTTTTCATTCTGCATGAAGTCATTGAGAGATCTTTAATATGGTCATCTTGGGCACAAAGCTCTAGCTGTGAACACAGAGCTAAAACAGTCTACTTTAGCTAACAAATCAACTGAGGAGCTGCACCAATGACCAATGCCACATAAATGAGAATTTGAACTATGACTCATGCAAAAAGTCCAATAATAAAAAACATGGGACAAGAAATGAATGTAAGAGTTCCCTTTTAACTTGAGGCAAGAAAGCTAATAAGAATATTCCCCAAACTGCCAAAGCATATCTTTTAAACTTCGCCTTCAGGGTGTAGGTCAGACTGAAGATTAAGGCCAAGACTGTTGAAATAGCAAAGCATGGAAACATCACAAGTGGAGCAGGGCAATCAAAGTGTTTCCAGGCATACAAAAACTGATCTTAGCAAAAATCACTATGAAGCATGAAGCAATGGTACACGACAAAATGTATGACTTTAGCATTTTCTTCAGTGCTGAAAATGCAGGTGAGCTAAAGTATATGATTTTCTCAGAATTACTCATTGATGCCTAAATGGCTGTCCTTCAACCGAATTATATTATTACTGTATGTTATTATATAATGATTGAACTTCAAAAAAAAAAATCATAATTATTTCTCACTGTGTGTCCTTGACATCCATATTGGTCTTTCTGTATTATGTTAAGTTAGCTCCAATGTAATTTGTTTTTCTCGTTTTATCTTATTAAGACTGTTTGTCTGACATGAATTGGAGTTTGAGTGATGAAGGAGAGGATGGGTGAACAAAATGTAAAAAAAAAAAAGAGAGAATAAATGGAAACACTTGATTAACAAACACACATTTGGCGCACACACACTAACAGTAAGCAGCCTAATTACATCAAAAACAACCAGGATTTTCTCACAGTAAAATGATCAATCATGACAAAACTGTGAAATCTGGAAAGAA
>NW_005187470.1:964473-986360 GCF_000239375.1 Pundamilia nyererei
AGCATATTATTTGAATATTATTAAATTGGCTCAACTGACTATAGTTGTGGGGTAACCAGAACTTTATGATGAGTTTGACATAGATACTGCTACTTATTAACATTTCATTATGAAGTTATATTGCTGCTGTACTGTATTGAACCACGATGACGCAATTTACACTTCAATCCATAAAAGGGATCGCTAAGCTACGTGACCTTTTGAGTCATTGGTATGGAGTCTGCACAGCCTCTCCCCATTTTTGTTACAATGAAACAATTCCCAACAGGATAATCACAGTTTATAACACAGTGAGAGAATCCTACAAATGCCACTATTAAGCATGACAACAGTACATCGATATGATTACACTGAAAAATATCTGCCTTTTCAAGATATTTGTGGCTGTTATTTGAGTTCCTAAAGTCATATTTTCTAAAAAAAAAAAAATTGGAAAATCTTTACCAAATCATTATTATTATAAAGTCCTTTTATTATACAGTCAAGGCAAAAAGAAAGTACACCCTCTGTCAATTCTAAAGAATTACATATCAGGGCATAACAAAAATAATATTTAGCCCTTAACATGTTTTAAAGTTAGGCCAATACAACCTGGGATGACACAGTGACATATAACACCATGCCATTATGTATTTATACCCTTACATTTGACTCTAGATAACTTTGGTATACAGGAGTTCATAGCTGACTCAAAGGCTGCAATGTGTCCAGGTTCATGCCTAAAATCATCACTCCTCCACCACCTTTGCTGGACAGTTGGAGCGAGTTGTGGTGCTGTGCATTGTGGCCACTTTGGTCCTCTCTGTCCAAACGATAGAAGACTTGCAGTTTGTTCAGATGCAACTTTGCAAACCCAAGCCATGCGTCCACGATCTTTTTAGAGAGAAGGGAAGCCATGCAAGTCTTTTTCTAATAGTACTATCACACACTTTAACATTCGCCATGATAACTAAGGCCTGTAGAGTCTGAGAAGTAGCTCTTCTGTTTGTTTTTTGTATTTTGAGCATCGCACAGTGTGACTTGGGGGTGAATTTGCTGGGATGTTCCCTCCTTCATAGATTGGCAGCTGTCTTGGATGTTTCCCCTTCATCCTCACTGCAGAATAATGGACTTCAAATTGTTAGCAGGTGCTTTATAACCCTCCCCAGACTGTTGGGCACCAACAACTCCTCTCTCTCTCATTGCTGATCTCTTGGCGTTGTGTTTACCCACGCCTGAACGGGCCAGACCAGCAAACTGCCAAAACTTCTGCCTCGCACTTTTGACCGTTAATGAAGTTCTTGTGATCATCAGCAACCTTGTAATTCCAATGGAAGCTGTAGAAGTGTACTGAGTTTTTCCACACACTGCTTCTGCAACTTGGTATGGTGTAATACATTTACTTAGTTTCAGGACCTTTTTTTATCGCCTGTATTTAAAAACTTAGAACTGACAAAGGGCATTCTTTTTACAATAACTGTAAATACTTACTGAAAACAGGTCACTTATTTTATGAAAATGACTTTTAGGACTCCGTAACAGACAATCACTTGCTTAAATGGAGATTTTTTTTTACAGCGTAAAACCAGACATTCATTTATTCAAAAAAAAAAAAAAAAACTCTAGCAATGACAGCTCGTACACATCTAAAAGCAGCAGAAATAAATACACATTTATCATGGCCAAGTTCTTCAGTCACAGTGTGACTTTAATGCTCATTGAGATCATTACAATTCAAATCATAATCATGTCACCTCTTTATGAGAGGGCCACTTGAGTCACACAAAACCACACCATTACAAATCTGCTGTTTTGTCTGTCTGTCTGTTTGTTTTCTATTTTATTTATTTGTTTGACTTACTTTCTGCCTCTGGTCGAGTTATAACTCCCTCCATATTTCTTCCGATTAAGGATGAGAGCAGCAATTTCTGGCACGTAGCGAGCAAACATGGCCTACATGCATGGAAAAGAAAAAGAAAAGGGCATGCAGAGAAGGTTCTACTGCGGCGGAGGCAGTAGAGCCTCCTTGAATACTTACTTTCTCCCATTAACCGCACTATAGGAACCACCATATTTCTTGCGGTTTCCTATTAACTCTATGATTTCAGGGACGTAGCTTGCAAACATGGCCTAAGGAGAAGATAGGAGACAGAAGAAGAGACTAAAAAAAAGACAAGCAAAGAAGAGCAGGTCCTCTATTTTAACTTTAGAGAAATCTGTGAAGTCTGAAAGAGGAGCGCTACTCTACGCGCTGGAGTAGGTTTTTTTATGTGTTAACAGGAAAACGGTGAAAGAGAAAAAGAAACGTGTAATTATTCAAATTGACTGAAGAAAATCATGTGAATGTAAGCTGAAGTTATGTCACAGTTACATTCACAATAGAGAAAAAGTATGACAATGGAATCCAGTTTAAAGGCTAATATTTTCAGATACTGAAAGAATAAAGGAGAAAAATGAAAGCAGATGAGCGACATGTTGAAGAAAAAAATTAAGAAAAAACCTTATGTGCCATGTTTCGCCCAACAAACACACGTCGGGTTGATTTCAGTAGCACAGCTCAATGGATGGCAAACAACTTATGGCTGCACGCCACTGCCCAACCACCTGAATATTCCTGCGTGGAGGAGGCAGACGTGCCAGCTTACAACAGATCCAAGAAATTAGCCTAAGTATAAAATTTGTTTTTCTTTTTACAGTGTTTTTAACAAAACACCTCAGCCTTTCCCCTTCAAGCTTAGAAAAATCTATCAGCATAAAATATATTTTGTATTTTGTTGTTCTGACCCTTCAAATTAATTACAAAGCAATTCATCATTTACACCTCTGCTTTTCATTGCCCTACAATAATAGAGAAATAAAGCTGCACAGTGCCCTCCAGTGGGCAAACTACACAATGTCGATTAAGACTTCTGGCTCTAATTTAACTAACAGTATAGATAACCACTCTCATTCTTAATGACGTGTAGCACAAAACAAAATGCAATCGAAGGGAAAAGTGGGCCTGATTACACCCTTTGAAGGTCTGCAATTGGCTTGATGTCTGTTTCACACTGGTGATTTTACAGGCCACTGTGCAGGTGAATGAAAACTGAAATATCTTGAAAACAATCTTCACCAGAGAAGCTATATAGTCACATGAGCCCCCTAGCATGCCTTTTAAGTTTAACGGTAGATTATTATTAACCTTTATTATGGTTTTTTTTGCATAATTTTGAGCAAAATGAAAACATTTCAGATTTAGAAGACTGAAAAGTCGCTTTAATATACCTCAATCTTACCTCAGTTAAATCCTGGTATTTGATCATATCAAAGTACTGTATGTCCACGCTGAATAATACTTTATAATCCGGTTAACTGTGCCCTCTAAATCGTCATTGCCTATTTTCTTTATCAGGTAATTCGGGTCTGTGTTAAATCCCCGACGGGATATTTTCTGCCAGACTATTCTGAAAGTTGTGCAGGAAGAGGACAGCAATGTTGCTACATCCATATAAAGCTGGGCTGTCATGAATCAACTCTATCTCACTGTGTTTGTTGGAAAGAGGGAGGGAAGGCAGGAGGGTGGAGCCACCTGAAACCGTAGTACCTTTACAGTTAATAACAGATGCAAAAATTCTCAAATATTCTACATGTCATTTAAATCAAAACTTCAGCATTATACCAAAATCAATGCTGCAACACTGTGGACAACTCATACAGTACATGACATGCAACATACTGTGGTGAAGTGGTGAGCCACAAATACACTTCAATGTGAACAACGGGTGAAGCGGGCGTCTCGACTTAAGTCCCAGCATTTATGTGATGGAGGATTTTAAGCAGGAATAAGTAATGAGAGGGATTTTTACCAAACCACCAAGGATGAAGAAGACCATAAACAGGCGGCCCAGGGTGGTTTTTGCATACACGTCTCCATAGCCAACAGTGGACATTGTAACCATGAGTAAGTAGACACATTCCCAGTAGGAAAGTGCCTGGGAATTTTGGAAGTTTTCCCAAGGATCCCCTGAGTTTTCCACCTGGAACAAAGGTCAGAATTTACACAACGACCACGGAAACACACAGGCCTTTGATGAAGCAGTAAATAATTACTGATAATAGGCATCCAGTTGCTACACAGCACCACCACATTTTCACCTAACTTACCAAATGAATGAACCCTGCTGCAGTTAGCCATGTGCTTATGAAGATTGAACACAGGTTCACCAGCTTAATCGAGTTGCTATGTTAGAAAGAGCCAGACAACAGAAGATGAAGTATTAACTGTAGCTGTTACACCGGCATAAGAAGCCAAACTGGAAGCCCTAGCTCACACAAAAATTCAGTCTATGCTTTAAAACACATTATAAGTCTGAGACTGAAATCAGAATTAAGGTTCAACCTGAACTATTAAAATATGCAACATGAGAGATTTAAGCTCTTAAAACTGTAGCTTCTACTTGAATTTATAGCTTGTACTTTTTCTTGTGTTGTGGTTAGCCATGCTATTCTTGTTACATGTGGCTTTGCAAAAAATAAAAAAATAAAAATCCAAGCAGGCTCCAGGATATTTTCATCATATACAGCTGAAAGTTAAGCCTAATGTCAGTGTAAACAAATGCATTATCAAAGAGTCTGTTATCTTTAATGCGTACTATAATCAGGATTTATTAAGTATTGCAGTGTATATGTTATTGCAGTGCTGTCCCTGTTTGACTTCTATCCACTTCTTTGTCTGTTCTGTCAAGTGAGAGGATTATTCTAAAGCATGTCGATATACTCAAAGCTCTTTCTGACGTGACATCTGTGCAAAACTCTTTAATTCTAAGCAGAAGGGGCACAGCAGCAACGACTGCATGATATGGTACGGTGATATAGTTCAGTGTGCACAACACAGTGCAGAGAAATACACTTGATGTCAGCGTTCGCCAAATGAAACCTTGTGTTTATTTTGCTGTCAAAATAAAACTACATTCTTTCTTCGCGTGAAGCAAAAGGCAAGTGAAAAACAAACTGTCAGCTGTATGAACAAAAAAGAAGAAAAAGCATCAATAAACTTACCTTGTCTTTAGTATATTCAAAAACTGTAAAATTTCTGAGAACTGTATCAATCTTAAGGCCCTTAAAAACCTCAAACCTGTGAGAAAATAAACATAAAACACTGATTAGCAACAAGTCAGGCATCGTGAATGATATCTGATCGTCATTTAACAACCATACCTTTCATACTTTCATCCATGTTTACAAGCTTCATTGGATTCATATTGACAAAAAGTAAAGTCCAACAGATCGACAGGTACTAAGCACTTACGATATTAAAAGAAAATATTTGAAATATTTGTGGGGAAATAAAGCATAATAAAAAACACAAAACAAGCTCGGCATCCCAGATCTTCATCAACTCATAACACTGTGTTTTAATCTCAAGAGCCCCGCTCTGCACCGGCATCTACCTGATACGTGCGTCATTCCCAGTGGATAAAACTGAACGTGGACGAGATGAAAACCTGGATTAGAGTAAAGACAGGTGGATGCTGCCACGCCAAATTGAATGAGTAAACAGATGTGACGTCAAATCCTAAATTTGAGGGTATTTATTTGTTGGGAGAAATAAATGGAGCCGGTGCACGCTGCCAACAGTCCAAGGACGGCAGAACACCAACAAACGCCAGCCTGAGCTCCTGCTCATAATCACCACTTGGCTGTATTCACATTCAGGTTAAATGACGACCGTGTCATCGCGTGTTTAATGCCGTTACTGTCGATAAGCTCAGATGATCTGCCACAAAATCACATCTGATAAAGTCAAATATTTGCGCTACGCTTCATCGCCGCACTGCAGCAAACAGCCTGCTAAAGGGCGCCTCATATCTGAGCTTGAAATCTAAATGATTCATAGAACTCACTCATTTTGAGAAAGAAAAGCTGCACTTTTCACAGTGTTTGAGCTGCATAAAAAATTAAACGCCACCTCAGCCAAGAGAGAGCAATCAAGTTAAATCCGTATCCCTCTGCATTAATTGGGATGATAAATTCTCCTGCTGGAGTGGATTTGTGTGAATGCCAAGTGACACAAATCAAAGACATTACAGGCAATCATTCAGTTAGAGAAAATAAAAATAAATCATCTTTTTTTTCTTTTTTATAACAACTAACTGTGTTATGCCGTGCCAAGCGAGTGTTTGCCAGATGCAGAGCATAGCACACAGCAAATTTTGAACATGCTCCAGCTGACCCACAGCATCCAGCACAGGGCTTTAGAAAGAGATTCCCCTCTGCTCTCACGTCCTGAGGATCTTACCCCAGTAGGAGATCACATGGAAGCATGCACCGAAGCTGTAGCAAATGCTGTCCTGGTCCTCTTTATCAATCACCTGGCCGTGGCCCATCCTCACCCTGTAGCCATTCTGGAAGAGCTCCCCGGTGGATTTTTTCCGTCTTCTTGTACTAGAAACCTTCTGGGAGTGTGTGCCTCCATCAGGCCCCCTGTACACTAACATCTTAGTAGGAATCATGTCTAGAAATTGGGTGAAAGTCTTCAGCTTTAGTCCGAAATCTACTTCACATCCACATCTTCACTGTTCTTCGTCTGCCTTACCAAATATTTCACATGAAAAAAAAATTTAAAATCTCCTCCAGAATATAAAAAAATTTAAAAAATCCACAAAAACAGCCAGGTGCTTTCATGTTTCATATTTGCACCCGACCGGCTGGCGTCAAAAACAGGTCTTTTTTTCGAAGAAGTATTTTGATCTGATTTACCTCGGACCTTCACAGTATCCTCGTGGCGAGCTTAAAGCAAACCCTTTTCCCATCAGGATATTAGAGTGTAAGCTCCTTTAGGAATCATCCAGGGAAAGGAAGAGGCCAGACAGCAAGTCTGTCCATCAGCTGGCTTCACAATGTAGCCTACATCTCATCCCAATAACACGGCAACTGCTGCTGACAAACCAAATTTCATTCTCTAATCTTGGAAAGGCACAGAATGTATTGTAGTCTCACATTTAGAGCAGGAAACAAGATGTCATGTGAACAGTAAAGCTGTGTAGGGAAAAATGAAAAGCTTTGGCAATCACTGTTGTGTTTTACTATGGATTTAGTGCTTCAACAATAATCCCTAAATTAATCGTAGCTGATGTAATAGCTGTTATTGTAGTTATACAAAAAAGAAAAATCACCGTACAGAAAAAATACATGAACTGAAGTTCATTCATTCATCCTTTTAGTGCATTTCAGAAGACTGAGCAGTTCAATTAAAGGACTCGTTTTAATATTCAAGTGATATTAAGAGTAATCTGAAGAGAACTAACTGAGAAAAGAGTGAAATTTTAAAAAGAGGGTTTGTTTTTTTACAGGTCCTGTAATTAACCGAAATGTATCTGGGCTCTTCAACCTCTTTATTTATTTAACACATATCACAAATATTTAAATTCGGTTACACTGGTGCACATCGGTGCAGTTAGAAAGGTACGTAAAAGAATAACAGAGCTGTAAAAAATAATCCGGGCTCATTTTACTACTTCAGGACTTCATTGTTCTTACTAATTCATGACTCAGATATCAGTCCACGAAGTGTTGCAAAGAGACGTGAGTGAAGGCGCCAAAAGCCAAAAACACTTGGAACCACAGATCAGTAAACTAAACATGCAAAATATGACATTTTTCTATGAGCAAAGATGCATGTCAACTTACACTCACCAGCCACTTTTTTAGGTACACCTGTTCAACTGCTTGTCAATGCAAATATATGATTAGCCAATCACATGGCAGAGTGCTTCAAAGTGATAAAAAAGACCAAGATATGCAGAAAAGCATCTGTGGACAAACTCTGAAGCAGATGGGCTCCCACAGGAGAAGACCACACCAGATTCCACTCCTCAGCTAAGTTGTTTTTGTGGGGAATATTATCTTCACATACTGTGGGCCCCTTAGTAGCAACTGAGTATTATTTAAATGCCATGGCCCACCAGAGTATTGATGGTGATGATATTCATTACTTTATGACCATAGTGTAACCGTATCCTCGTGGCTGCTTCCAGCAGAATAACATGCCATGTCACAAAGCTCAAATCATCTCAAACAACAACAGAGCACCTTTGTTATGTGGTGGTATAGAAGATTGTGGACGTGCAGTTGACAAATCTGCAGCAACTGCATGATGCTGTCATGTCCTATGGATCAAAATCTCTAAAGCATTTTTCCAACAGCTTGTTCAACCTATGCCACAAAGAATTAAGGGAGTTCTAAAGCAAAACAGGACCGAACCCAGTGCTAGTAAGGTGTACCTAATAAACTGTCCAGTGACTGCATACGAAGCATAAAAACCCAGAACCAAAAACGATTATCTTTTCAGCTGCTGCAGTTTGTTTCTGCGTGAAATATCTGAAGGCATATTCTCCGTAACATCCAAAATGTGTGTCATGCTCGCACCCCGAAGCCTGTCATGCATCAATGAGCTTGTTAATGTGCGATAATATTGGTGCAAACTGGATGTATTTGTGTCAAAGCGTTCAGACAGCAGGACCGGCAGATTGGCAGTTCAGCTAAGCACTCAGTGAAATTTGGACTTTCGAAGGGAAGAGGCAATTCGACAGCAGCTGAGCCGGATGCGACCTCATCACTTGTTTGACCTCAGTTTAGCCACACACTAAATCCTCCATGACCAACTGCACCGACCATACTAAAAGAGATTAAGATGCTTTCCATTGAAAAAGAAAGAAAGAAAAGAAACAACAATACATTTTTATGCTTGGAGTTAAGAGCGATCAGCAGAAATCATTTTTTTAATCAGTAAAATTAAATAGACCTCTCTATTCTATAAGTGTCCCAGTGAGCCAGCATGGGCAGCATGACACCCTCAAAACTAAAGCAGGTAAATGGGATAATTTAGTATGAATTACCAACAATTTTATTATTTACAGCTCTGCTTTTAATTCGCAAACCATGCCCGAATGTCTTTTTTCTAAACCCTCAACAGTAGCCTACGAGTACAATATTAAAAACTAATATCCAGCATACAGCCTGCGCATGTGTAATTTCATTCTCTAGACAGCCTTCTATCTCCTCTCCATGCACCTGATGTGTGACAGGAAGCTCTCTGTTTTGGCTTGTATGAAATACAGTGAAATGAGTCACGCAGGGCTGAGCGAACAACAAAAGCAACAACACCTACACAAACAGTAACAGCGGAACAACGGGGTGCTAACAGTAATAACCGAATCTCAGTGCTGCTCACGCTGTTTGACAATTTAGCAAAGCCTTAACCGAACAAACCTATGTACATGTTCAGATTCTCAAAAGGCTACTGTTGGCTATATGAGTACTGACAAGAGAAATGTTGTCATATAATGTAAACTATTAGAGGTGTATCAAAATATATGTTGATATTATGACCATGATTTGAGTCGTTTGCTAATCTGAGCTTCTTAGACATAAAGATATTAGAAGCGATCGACTGATAATAAAACAAACTGTGTGTCCGAACCACAATATCGCTCTAACATTATGTGGATAATAGTGATTTAATCACTGTGACATGGCTGTTGTGTTTCTTGACAACAAGCAGACATATTTGTTGTGTTAGTAAGCCTTAGACTGCTATGATAGATGGAAAACCAACGCTGAAACTGAACAGAAGTGTTCCTACGGTGTCATTCTGCTCTGCTACGTGGATGAATGACTTTTACATCATCTCTAAAGAAATATTCTTCTCTTTTGATGCACTGTCCATAAATGCTAACTCAGTGCCAAAAGCAAAGCAACAACCAGTCTGCACACATTGTGAAATTTTGCAGATTAAATAATCCAACAAAAACACAGAAATTGGACCAGACATCAAGTACAAGTACAAATACCATTAAGGAATTGATGAATAACACAATAACTATATGTAAATGTATATAACACTATAGACAGTCTACAACATGTATAAACAAAATAACAATCTGATATCCAAAAGACAGCCGATCAGCTAAAATGCAAGCTATACTCCCATGTGTCCACCAGATGGCAGCAGCAACCAGCATCAATACATTCTACTGTTTCCTGTTTTGACACCGCAAGTCACAATAAATCTGCTCAGTGAAAACGCACAGGCACATTATTGAAGTGTAGTAATCAGGCTGTTCTACTGACTTAAGAGGGCAGGAGTGTTTCTTGCTGAAAGCATAGCTGCTGTTGGTTATATGGAAGATTTGTTCTTCAACCCCTCAACTTAATCCCCTAATTTCTCACAGACCTCTCCGAGTGATGAGCTTCAGACATTTAGAAGATTGACTTGTATTCCTGCGCTCCAGCCCCCAACAAAGCCTGTTACCTTTTTTTTATCCTTTCGTGTACTTTTCAGCCACACCGTGATTTCATTTGAGTGTTATTAACGGTGCCGTAGAGAGCTCTGCTGGAGAGGTGAAGGGTATGTGAATGACAACTGCAGTATAAAGCCTGCTAAGCACAAGACCGGGCCAAAGACATGGACTCAAGTGGCACACCTTTTCAGTCATACAACATTTGATCCTACGTTAAAGCAAGCCAGCATGAGTTCAGTGAACAAAGATAACAAAGCGTTTGAGTCATTATTGCTGATCAACTTACATGCTGTGCTGTACCAGAGGTTTTTGAAAATGATGCACAATTCCATCATGATAGCGAGAATCTTATTCTTCATGCACGTCATGCAGTGTGTCAGCATGAAGTTAATTGCATGACAAAAGCATCAAACTTATATGGCTAACAATAGGGGCGCACCAATGTCTGTCTTTGCAGCTTTAGTGATGTGCTGAGATTATCTGGTGTGCAAACGACAGCTGTTAGACTTGTTAAATCCACCAGGGGGCACTGCAGGCCACTGATAAATAAATGCTCATTGATTCACTGCCAGTAAAAAGAGCCTTCTTACCAAGCCAGCTCCTGTTCAGGTACACTGACACAAACACTGGAGGAACGGTGAAGAAGTCCACCACAGAGTTCACCTCCAGCCAGAACCACAGCTTGTCATTGGCAGCAATAAACTGCGAACACAAAGAGTAGAGTAAAAATTTAAAAAAGAGAGAAATTTGCTACTTTTAAATGAAAACACAAGAGAAAATCACAGAGGAAAATTCATAAATCTTCCCTTAACGCTTTCTCCAATAAGGACGTAATCACGACTTCTTCTTTACCCTTATTAACAAGTTTTGACACCTTAATATATATCAGCAAAGATGTGGTTTGATGACCATTAGAATAGGTTCCTGGGTTTTTCCCAGGGTAGCTCCAGTTAAGCTGTATAGGCAAAGATCACCCTCACTAACTTCTGATGCACGCACAGTCAGTTTGTTCTGGAAGCAAACATGACACAAACTGCTCAGTTTGGAAAAGAGAAACAAGGGCTACATCTAGTAGGCGTCCAAGGGGGAAAAGAGTTAACTGAGATGGGGACTCTGAGTTCTACTTACACGGAGGCCAAAGTAGAGCAAGAAGAAGACGTTGAATGCCATGTCAATCTGCAACGTGAAGTCTTTGTAGAAGTTCTGACAGGACTCGATGGGACTGTTAGACAGAGACAAAAACAAAAGATGCTCATGTCCAAAGGCAGGTACTGACAATGGAGTGTGAAAACACAAGGTCATTTCTTTGAAATCAAAATGTTTCATGAAAAATAAAACATAAAAGATGCATTCTTCTTTTCCTGAAAATGCATTTTTAAGATTTCCAAAAAGAAGAGAAAAATAAGTGCTCAAAAAAGTGCAATAGTAAGTGTTTTCCAATGTTTTTTTCTGTTGAGAAAGGACATGCATTTATTGTCACACAAGCAGTAACTTGTTGCTGTACCTGATTAACCCTTAAATAACTGCAAAGCAATGTATCTGAAGAATATGTTGAATTCCCAGAGCAATATTTCACATTGAAACGGTGCCCCGTTCCCATGAGTCGTGCATTTCCCATCTCATATGCAAACATTTTGCATAAATATTAGATCGAACATGATGGAAATGCAGAGGCAAAGCAGTAGTTTAAGGGTTAAATGCATGCAGGGTTCATGTCTCTTTTTTTGTTTAATGAAATCAAGCAGCCATAGCAAATGCTAGCAATGTAGTGAAGTCTCACCCTTAATAAGCTTGTATCTGGCACAAAGAATTCAAATAAAGAGAAATAATTAACCAAGTAAATGTAAATGTAATAGGTTAGTATGATTGCGTACCAATATTCATGTCCTGAAAGTGAAAAAAAAAAAGCCTTAATTATTATTACTAACACCTAAAATGAAAACACAGGCTTAGTGCACATTTAAAATAGAACAAGACTGAGAAACAGTAAGCAGTTAAAGCATTAACTGATTAATAAATGTTTTAATGAACAGCTGATCATTTATGTAAACAGTGACTGTTAGTTGTGTTAAAGTGGGAATCTTCACTGTAGTAATGAATCGGTTAGTCAATCTGGAGCAAGTTCATGTACGACAATTTTGCTGCTTTTAGACACAGATGAACACTTGATTTTTAGACCATTCATCATACAAATCATATTTGTCTATCTAAGTCCAAAGAACTTTTTTATTATGATTTTTGATTATTTTTGATTTTATCCACAAAATTGGCTGATAAACTTTTGGGGTTTTTTCCTGCAAGCAGAGACTGCACGTAGAGTTCTTTTGAATCACATTAGCTCCAAGCAGGTATCTCTCATGGATTTAGCTTGTTGGCTCTCTTTACCTGCAGGGCCCCTACACTTGAATTCACAAGCTTCGCTAATGCACACTGCTCAGCAGCTGCAGTTCTCCCCTGTGCTGTTTAATACCACTCGGATTAAAGCAAATTGCTTTTGTTACGTGAAAAAAAACAACTAATAGCCTCCCTGTGATAAAACACTATCCCTGTGGAGTACACAAAGTGATTATTTTTTTGAACCAATCCGATACAGAGCAGTGACTCCCATTTGATCTTTAGCTTTAGCATCACTGATGTGATGATGACTGATAGTCGTCAGGTTTCATCCCAGTTCTATTCGAGGATCTATTCTCTAAACGTTAGCTATATAGAGACTTCATTATAGTTCTGTTAAATTTTAACGCTTAAATTTTTTTTTTTTTTTACAACCTTCAACGACTCTCTAAGATATTTAGTAATTCTAATTAAAATAAGACTTAGTAAACCTAGAATGGTTTGCATCCTCAGTGTACAACAATACAGTACTTAATGTCTGCATTGCTCTTTTTATGTATTCAAAATTTACAGAGAAGGTGGTGAAAAATAAAATCCTAACTCATCTTCTCCATGGCATCTCTAAGAATAGCCCATGCTGGATGGTTCTGCCCTCGTTCACCGTAATGACACATCGGTCCAGTAAATCCCCATCATTGCAGGATGACAGACCACACACAGGCAGATCTGCAGAGCTAAATAATTGAGTTCCAGCAGGCCTGGTTTGGAAGATGTCTAGGAGTGTTATGGATCATGAAACAGTCCCTGCCCACAGCAGATCTGGTCTCTCCCTCCTTCATTCAATTCAGGCTCAGATCAATCAAGATGGACCAGCTCGCATGTAACGGGGCTTAATGCTGTCTGATGATACTGTATGTGCATATATTTTGCAAAGTAAAGGAATATTTTCACACAAATTCTGAGAATATTTAAGACTTTTATTGTTTCTACCAGCTCAAAAAGGCTCAAAGTAGAGCTAAGAGGAGATTCTGGATGTATACATAACCACTTGTTTCAAATCCAACATAATTTCTTTTTGTCAGTGTTAATGTTCTCTTCACAAGTGGTGAAAAAAATCAGCCACTGCCTGTCAAAGGTAACTCTGGGTTTTGCTTTGTCACATGTACTGTATATAAAAGATGGACGTAGATTCCAGGTCTTAAAAAAGCCAAGTCAGTGTTCAGGTGCACAGGCCTCAGTCACACAGTCACCCGGCCGGCAACCACATAGTATCCACTGGGTGCTACAGGGAAATGTGTATTCCTCAACAGGTTGGCGAGCTAGTTAAAATCAGTCTAAGATGGTGATGCATCAAAGACCTCCTTCTGATTGCTTTGGTTGCTAACAGATTGGCATAGTTTCGCATAGTCTGCATGGAAGATGTCCACTTGTCTGCAAACACTCACTAATTATCCACGAACTCTAGTGAAGCTTGAAAAATTGCGACACAAACCTACAAGTTGTGCCGTACCACTGAAACCAACATGTTTCAAAAAGTACAGTTTTTCTGTTTCCAGTTTGTGCTGCACTTTTACGGTTTTACAAAAACTTAGCGATTAGTTGCAGAGTGTTTTCAGATAAGTCTGCATCTTCTATGCAAACTATGTGTGATGTCAGTACCTCAATGCCATAAACAATCACGAGAAGGCTTTTGGTGCAGCATCCTTTGATTGCAATTCAGTTTCATCACTGGTAACCACTGGCAACTTTTATTTGGGAAACACACATTTTTCCCTAGTGAACAGTGGTTGCAAGGTGGTTGCCAACTGGTCTCTAGGGCTATGTGACTGGGACTTGGATCTGCATTCTTTCTAATAAATTCATCATTAACGAGCCTGTTGGTGAGTTTATGGTGTGAACTGAATAAAACAAGGTTGTCCATTTTGTAAATATGGCCAAAAAGGAGGAAAAGCAGGATATGATTTGACAGCACGATAGCTATGTCCATCTTCTATATACAGTCTAAGTTTGTTAGCTCTATATGAAGTCTAGAATCTTTGAGTGTTTAAAGTCATTATTGAAATAAACAACCAAACTATTTAAAACTAAGAAGATAAAATGAAAACATGTAATAGTTTGTTAGTATGGGACATCTCTCCAGCTGATCAGGTGATCCAGACTTACAAATGACAGTTACATAGAACCATGACGTCCACAGTAAGACAAAACTCAAGATTTATGAATTAAAGCTCCATGTACAGACCTAAACCTCCTCTGTGCAGCTCACAGCTCTTCTCTGAATATAAGTGGGTCTGCTATGTTGACATTTCTCTCCATGTCACTTTAAGTTAGGTCAGCCTGTCCATCATATAACAGCCTCAGCAAGGCTTGCACTAATTACAGGAAGGGCTATATCTGTTACAGTCTGCTGCCACTTGCGAGAGAGCAGCTAACTGGCTGCTCTTTGGCTCCAAGTAGTGAAAAAATGGTGTCTGAATAATAGAAAGACCTGGATAATACTGACTGAAAACTCAGGCAGAGAGCCTCATTGAACTAATATGGATATAAGTCAGCAAGCAGGTGCTAGGGCATCAGTCCTTCTACATTTAACAATGTCTCTTCTTATGCATGATGAGTTTAAAGAGAGAGAGGTTGAACGTCATCCTCCATCAGGTGAAAAGGCACTCGGAGACACTACAGGCAAGTTCTGAGAACAGGAGGCCACAGATGGCATCGGTAAGGATGTAACTCTATCTGAGCTTGTTCAGATAATGAAATGAGATCATGCTTGCAAACCACATCAGAGCAAGCCAAGCCCTCAGCTGTACGTCTTCTTATGCAATAACAAATAAGCTGAACGTGTGCCTGCAGGAGGCTGATTATATGAGTTTACAGCTCATTTTCCCTTCTCTGCTTTAACATTACTCCCAGTGGAGACTCACTGTGGGCTTGATAGAAGCTTTTATCCTGGCGTGTTTTACCCCACTTTCTTAATGACACTGTGTCCAAACACCACAAGGCCGCAGTAACAGTATACTGCCTCACATGTAGCTTAAAGAGCCTTCCGCTTCCTCTAGTCTGATTACCGATGGCGATTGTTTTGAACAGGAAATTTTGGACTTTCCTGCCTCTTTGAAAGTCTGATCCTTTCATTACAGAGATTAAGCAAATTTCATCTGTGAGCTCTAGCTGGTCGTCAGCGGAGATCGCAAAGGAGGACCGGAGCAGTTTACCTGGAAAATGATTGGATTAAACAACAAACAAGCAAAAAAATAGCAAGCCCGTGTTCTAAATGCCATATAACCATGACAAAGCACTCAGTGGTATTAAGGCTACCTTACATGAACTTCACATTCATGTGTCAGCACTACTACAAATAGAACTACAATAGATTTTAGCGATTTAGACAGTAATGTAACAAAAAACATCAGCAGCGTTATTACTACACTTTATATTCATTTCCCTGGAACTAAACTGCGGTTCTTTGTAAACTGAATTAAGCTAATTCAAACCTGACTGACTTTTTCTAATTGCACTGCGCTCCCCTACAAATTTTCCACCATTAGCTAGTTGGATCAGACGTTAAACAGTCATTAACCTGCTCCAAAGTCAACATAATGTCTGACAGCACCAGTTTGTACCCATATGCGAGTGACGCGGGTATTTCTCAGGTGAATTCACAGCTGGTGAGTGACCATTACATGTCCTGCCTTCTGCACACTACACCGAGGAGTGCTTCCAGAAGGAAGGATGAGGCTGGCAACAAGACGACTTCAGACGGTGACCTGAAAATTTCCTGGAGCTCATGACTGAAAACAGGTTTTGAGGCCAAGGACAGCAAAACTGAAGAACAAACTTCTGATATCAGTTTCATTAATCCATCTACAGACATGCTCTGATTGGTAGAGCTGCTATGAGGTTACATTTCCATGAAGACTGTGTCTAGCTATGAGGTTACTGATCTTAAAGTGAGTCATATCAGTTAAACTCTCAAAAACCTGTGAGCTACAGGGGACAAGAAAAAATTACAGAGTAAGTTTAAAGCTAATTACTTACTCAGAGGAATCTATGAAGTATATCACAAGGGCTCCGATGCTGAGTGCAAAAACGAGCACCACCTGCAGAGAATGGGGAAAAAATATATATTTTTACTTTAAGTTGAAGTGGTACAGTACAGTATATACACATGCACACTGGACTAGACAGCAGTTTTTTAATCTTTAAGATGTATTGGTAAATGGACACGAGCCACATTTGTCTCTAATTATTTCATTTATTTCACTATTTTAACTGATTTAACAACTTTTAGAAAATGAGAAAAACAACTGGATTAGGTTGAAATACGATGACATATTAGCAAGCTTAAAAAAAAATCAAATACATTTAAAAACTGTACAGTTTACACCATATGGATATTTGTCTTTGCCCAACAAAGAAGAAAAAAACAAAAATCCCCAAACGTTTTTTTTTTGGTCACAGCTTCACCATAAACTGATCATCATCTGGGTTTCAGAGTCATGTCAAAACAAACCGAAAATATCTCCTGATTGTTTAATTCCACGACATCAGAAAACCCTGAAACGCAGCATGTACGTAACAAATGTTTTACATAGCAAATATTAGATGGCTATTAATCAGCAGACCTTGTTGCATCTTGCCAGCCTGTTATTATTGTGTTATATAAACCAAAAAGAAAGAGTCACAGTGTCACAAACAGACTACAGTGTTACTGTATATCTGACAGCATAAATAAATACGCAAGAGCTTGCCTCATCATGTAAATTGGCAGTGGAGGTGTGGGCGAAGTGACAGAACGTGGCTTCAGCTTTCGGAGATGCAGCTGAGCCTGAAGCTTCGACGTTGACAGTGAAGCAGCACGATAATAAAAACCAGGGTGTCGCTTTTACTCTGTTCACGTTGCCTTCTTCTGCAGGGAGAAGACACTGATGAATAGATCCAAGTCTGGAAGTGGCCAATAGAATCCCAGGCCAGGAGGGAAGCAGGTTGCGGGGCAATAAATATGACTGTCAGTGATGGTGAGCCGCCAGCTCTGACACGGAGTGAGCTTAGGTGAAACTTAATCACTTCTGCCAGCCCCACAGGAGTTATAACACAGCATATCTAGTGATGGAGAAACCAAGATTCAGCTGATCCACCTTCGTTTCAGTCTACCCGTGTTCTCACCTGACAAAACTACTAACAGTGAAAACCAGGGAGTACTCCTTGTATTTGTCCAACCAAAAAAGGCAGCTGAAGATTATCAGAAATACGGGCCAGAAGATAAAAACCTCTAAAATCTCTAACTACAGCACATTTTAAAAAAAAAAAAGGAAAGTAGGCTAAAAAGCAGATAAACCAGTTTATACATCTTACATTTTGCAATGCAGCTGTTGCACAATCAGTTTTCTGCCATTTGGGATGGGGAAGACCTAGATTTTTAATCCTTTAAACATAATGTTAATGCTACAGCATCATCAATTGACATTTATAAGTCAAAAAGCACAGCAGCTTATTAAAACCGTTGTGAAACAAGTGTCCTAATTTTCCCTTTTACAGCCAGCGCTAATGTAGACGAGGGCGCGACCCCGAGAGACACAAATAAGAACAGAAAGGTTTCTGCCAGACAGCAGAACAAATGTTCTACATCCCGAAATACACTAGCAGGTTATCTGCAAGCCTACCTGGCTTTCATCTATTTAGAAATGACACAATGGCCATCCTGAACAAGAAACCAATGGGCATGCATAATGAATGAACCCCGGTTAATTCATTTCCATGATGTGAAATTGTCTTGTCAACCTGCAACCACTGATGGCTCTGTAATGACAAAAAGCACCCGCATGCATTTTTAATCATCCCCTCTTCTTTCAAAGCCAGGAAATCTCTTTATGCCTCTGACTGTCCCAGTTTAGAAACTGGAAACAATGTTGCTGCAACCCTAGAAATGCTAATCCCAACAGAAGACGACGACTCAGCAACGGCAGTAAATAACACACTCGGGCCGTTACAATGACTGGGCAGTCATGACTCAGTTTGTCAATGAAGCGACATCAGGCAGTGCCAGCGTTCATCATTCATCTCTGTCATCCCATAATGATGCATCACATCTGTATATTCAGCCTCCCTCGGATGTTTGCTGGCAGATGGCTCCACCCACAAGGGGGCACAGAGCTCACAGAGAGGACTGACCACTCCTGCATGATAACCAAGGGAGCTGCCAAGATATACTCAACTCAAATTTGCATTTATTTTTTGACAACATACTCTTACTTAATGCCAGCGTAGACTGCACGTCAAGAAGAAATTTGCATTAAAAGAAATCTTTTTCCCAGAAATTTAAACAACTGTTCACTGCCAGGATGAAAAACTTTGCATCTTTACGGGCAGGTTTCAAGTCATGAGACAAGTCACTGGAGGCAAATCCAAGAACTTTTGAATTTAAAAATGATCCTTTTTAAATCAGTATTTTGTTACACAGCTGAAAGGAAGCACTTTTGATCTCTTGGTGTTAGATTTTTCAGTCGGGTCTTCATGTTGCACTTGATGACGCACAGATATATTATGTAAACATTGTCCTCGGTGACTATTATCGGCCTATTTTCAAATGAGATGACATTCACCGCTGTCACTGGTTGATATTTATTCACTGAGTCGCATCAGCTGTAAATGGTTACATTGTCAGAGACGGTATGATGAACGGGCAGCACGGTGTTACGGCTACAACCAGCTGGAGCCTTCCTGTGTGAAGTCTGCGCGTTCTCTCCGTGCTTCAGTGGTTTCTCTCTGGGTGCAGTCCAAAGAAGTGGGTGGGTTATGCTAATTAGCCAACCTAAATTAGCCGTAGGTGTGAATGTGGGCATGAATAGTTATTAGTCTACGTGTTGTCCAGGGTGCACCCCACCTTTCACACTACGACAGCAGGAATAGACTCCAGTGCCCCCACAGCTACTTTGGATTGAATCAGCAGAGTGTAATGACTGTGATAAAGAGGTGGGAATCTTTAAACCTCTTACTTATTTAGTTTTTGAATACCTGGCATAAAAAGTGAATAAAAAAAACATTAACCTTTGTGGTAAATGTGTCTTTGGACAAGGTTTGGCTTTTGCGCTGTACCCATGACTAATGGTTATCAAGTGTTTCTTGATTTAAATGTGAAAAAGGTTTTAAGTAGGGTTGCTTTTAAGATTTTATCACTTGTATGTCTAAGGCTTTTAAGAAAAAATACTAAAACTTGGAATTTAATCTGAAAGAAAACTCACAAGAGAAAGCTTAACTATCTGTGAAGCAATCTGCATAAATAATTGACCGATTCAATAAGAAATAAATAGATAGAAAAGAACAAATTTAATTTTTGACTCCAATATCATCAGTGATGCTGTGTATGGTGTGCAGGGCTGCAGAGTGCACAAGCAGGTCTCAAGCCTTCAGAAGGCAACCTGCAAACATCAAAAAACCCACTCATTCTCCTCCACTCTTCCTGAAGTGTGACTCACCATCATCATGTACATACGAGAGCCAGCATCTAACACAAAAACTTCTATTTTAATAATAGTTAAACGTTGTAAAAATTGGTGAAATGAAAGAGGTGAAGACTGACAGTAGCAGTTTGATGAGAATCCGATAAATTTATTTTTCCCCATAAATACCTTTTTCAAATAAAGGATCTGGATCTTTTGAATGCTCATTAAGATTTTTGTTGGGAAGAAATGTGCTAATTCTGCAATGGAAGTCTCTCTTCCCCCGATAGGAGAGGGAGAACCAGTAACCAGTTTGCCCCACGTTCTCTTAAAGCGTGTAGTAAATATAGGATCTTGATAAACAGTAGATGCATTGAGAGTTGGGTACGGCACTGCTTAATCCCATTTGTTCATGGGAGCAGAAATCTCTGACCTAATGTTCCTTATGGATGACTGTCCCACAGCAGCTTCAACCACCACACGGTGATGCTTTCCAAAATAAAATGACCTAAGGACTACCCTGGGAAACTCCAGCCAGCCCATCTGTCTGACCTCAAATGCTACATTGATTCATGAGGTATCTCGTGCATACCACAAAAATACAGAAACGCACAAGAGAGACTGAATAAGTTGATGTGCTATCATTGAGCTGAAAAGTATTTGTAATCCACAAGGTAAGATAACTTTAAACTTCAGATTCGTTTTTTTAAAGGACAAAGTACAAAATTTAAATTGCTGCAGTCTCATATATATAAATATATATTTATGTTTTTTTACTTCACTGAAAACTGATTTGGGATTTCTGTCTGAGATGGAAAAATACAGAGTTTCTGTAGTTTTAGAGCAGCTGTAAACGTCTGTGAGATCGGCCTTGGTCTGTGAACAATGCTGTAGAGTCTTTATGACTGTTCTCAATAACTACGCTTCATCCTTTTCCCGAGGTGATAACAGCAAATTAGCATGTTTACAACAACAGCTGTAAACGTGATTGAGTGCAGCCTTGACAAACACAGACAACGGATGAACATCTTAGACATTTGCAGTGTCATTGCTGACACGGTGCTGTTTCAATGGGCAGCGCATGCAGTAGGAAAACCCAAGATTGGAGAGATGTTATAACTGGCCACCTGATTGATGATCAACTCGTAGCTGTAAATGATTTCTGAGTAATGTTTGTACCCAGCAACAGTTTAGAAACCACGGCCATATCTGCAGTTTTAGTTCTATCTTGTATTTTCATTACAGCAAGTAGCTGATATGTTCTATCTTCTATTAAGGACATCTTTGTTATTGCTGAATCTGGTTGAAATGGCCATTTGAATAGTCTAGAGGTGACACTGCAAATGGGAAGGGAAAATAAACTCTTACAACAACAATAATAAACCGAATAATACGCAAAATCACCCTAAATCTGCTGTACGTGTTCATCACTAACAGACTAATAAAAAGGTTTTATTAGTATTTTAGTGATTTACAATTAAAATTTTGTCAATGAGTAGTTATAACTTTCCGAGCATCAGCAGACACAATTAAATATATTTAAATTTTGTTGCCAGGCTGTTAACTGCTGTTTTATTTTTTTAGGTTCTAGGACACACACACACACACACACACACACACACACACACACACACACACACTTCAGCAGTCTTAATGTCACATTCATCATTCTGGCAATATTGATTTAAACTTTAATTGTTTAAAGAAATAAAGCATTTCAATACCAATATAGTGAAAGTGTAGTTAAAGTAAACACCCACGTGTGTAATACAATATGCACTACTGCAAATAGCAAGCTTCTTTTGGTTTAGAGCAATGGGGTCGTCACACGCGTTGTTATGGGTTAACTGGTCCG
>NW_005187470.1:987640-999257 GCF_000239375.1 Pundamilia nyererei
GTCCGTTGCCATGCGTTTACACGCGTTGTTATGGGTTAACTGTCCGTTGCCATGCGTTTACACGCGTTGTTATGGTAGATGGATTTTTATATAGGATGCCCTTTCAGGTGCAAACATCCCAGGAATTTATCTCTTTTCCCGGTCTCGAACCATGGCTCCTTAGAGTGTAAGGCCAAATTGTTACCACAAATATTGACTTTAAAAAATAATAAACTTAAAAAATATTTTTGACTTCAGAAAACAGATAGCAATGCTTAATAAGAGCAAAAACGCCTTATTAAAAAAATGTAAGAAAGTCTGACAGCTGTGTGGAGCTCTGCACTTCTGATCCTGTGTAACAAATGATTTATTACAACAGTAACGTTTGTACGTCTCTGTCAAATGAACACTGCACGAATGCCATAACTGCAAACCCCTTTGAAACCCTACACTGTAACCTACGCTACAACCTCACATGCACCTCCTTGGAAATATGTAAAACATGTCGCCTCAACGCCGCCTGCAATCATTGTGAAAAGGTCAATTGACTTTTTATTTGGAATTTATCAGTGAGAGAATAACAAACAAATGATAACCATAGCCTCAACATACGGACTCACAGATTTCAGCACATTCCTGAATGCAGACTGTTGAAATGATCGCAATGGACATAAACAAATTTACAAAAACTGGAAAAATATGTTTTTTTGCCAAAAAATGAAGATTGGGAATACAAAAGGTGAAATTGGTTCTATGTATTGTTTTTATTTGGCACTGCTTTTAAAACACTGGGCTACAACCACAAGGTAATAAACACATTAACAATGACATAGGTGTAGGTTAAGTCATAGGCTGTGCAAAGATTCATCGCAGAGGTCTACATTGACCACTAAACTGTGACCAATGGGAGCTCAACTGTCTTAGTTTTACAAAATTAGACTGTGATTTACCACAAGCTCCTGATCCCTGTTCTCTCTGTGTGTCATGAACAGCAAAGCTCAGTAGATTTAGCCTCCACTGTGATGCCATCTCCGTAAATGTGGACAATTCTCATTTGGAGATGCACACCATGTATCTTATTAATCTTATCCATATAAAATGCATTTTCCATACTGACCATTAGGTCCATTGTACATCGATAAAAATACTTCTAACTTAGCATGCTATTTTTAGGGGAGGCATGAGAGCATGTGAATGCAGGAAAAGGCACGCTACACCTCAGAAGCATGAGAGTTGGAAAACCAATCACAATCAAATAGGCGATACCTGTGATCAAAAGGTTTTTTCCCTTTTTTTTCCATTCATGCTCTTCAACCCCACTAACAGACATGAACCAAGGTATGCTTCATTGAGGTACGAAGCAAATCATGGACTTAGAGAATCTTTACGCCTGTACACAGCAAGGATGATCTGCTCATAAATAGAATACTTTCCATCAACCCATCAAAATAGTTCCTAAATAAGAAAAAGTCACCGCTACCTGGAAATAATGCATATAAAAGAATCACAGATACGGCCTTGAAGAGACAACTCTGCCCTTGTATTCACTGCCTATGCCTGCACGTGCCCCATGCTTGTGGTGACAGGCAAAAACACAACATGCATACTGATGTGGTCTTGGATAGTGCTCCTGAAGCCCAGCACCCTCCTCTAGCATGATCTTAATATAACCTATCCAGCATGTGTTTCATAAACAGTCCACTGCCCCATCTGCCTGAATTTATGATGAAACTGTTTAACCTCCTAGGACCTGGCGTCCACATATGTGGACATCGCATTTTGGGTTATTTAGACCAAAATACTAAATTTTGCTCTACAAGGGCCTGATATCCACTTACGAGGACATTATACTGCTTCTGTTCTATCAAAATTTTTAAAAAATATCCTCATATGTGGCTCTCATTTTTCGTAAAAACAAAAATAAGGTAAAAAAAAAAAAAAAAAAAAAATCAAGTAATTCTTTGTTTTTACATTCATCAGGCCCCAATCAGCCCAAATATCAAAGAGGAATTAAAAATGCATGCTGTGGAAGAGTTCGGGTCTTAGGAGGTTAAATTACAGCAGTGGAAGAAAGTCGCTCTCCTGTGTTTTGTGTCACTCAAGCAGGAAACCCACATTTGGACTGTAACATTTTGACAGCATCCTAACCATTAACGACATAAGAGTCTACAATCTTCCATTATGCGCAATACGTTGTTAATTTTCATATTACTCAGTCCCTTTTTTAAAAGATTTTCTCTCAAATAATAAGAACTTGATTACATTCAGTTTTCAATTTGAAGAAATAATGAAGACAAAGTGAAGCCTGAGTGGGCTGCCTTCATTAGCGTCAACACTGTCGGTCACTTCATTCGCAGTAATGTGCCGAGATATGCGCAGCATCACATCTAATTGAAAACCTGAATCTGCGTTTGGCATAAGGTTGTGACAAGAAAACAATCGGATTTATATAACGGGTTAAAGCCACTGACGACATCAGCAGAAGGATGCTGCACAGACGATCCCCAGACGCCTGTGTGGGGTAAGAAATTAGCTCATCATGTGTCATTCTGATCATGCCTTGAGCTTTGTCAGTCCGGTGATTCATGACTAAGGCAAGGCTCAAGGACACAGAGCTGGACAGGTTCAGTGTCCTGAGATAAGTGGCTCTGCCAAAGGTATTCTTCCCCCCTCTGGACTTGCTTATGACAGACTGATCAGTAGGAGCAGAATGACTAAAACATGGGGTTTTTGTCTCATAAGAGTATTTCAAATGTTCTAAAAACAGGAAGGATGGTACATAAAACCACCTTGCTTAGTCTTTAGCTTAAAAATTAAATACATTAAGTTAATTTTACTGTAGGTCATCTTCCCATCCAGAGATAAATACAACCCCCGGTGGTTTCTTCCTGTTGCTGTAAGTCCAGCTTATCTAACGTCAAATCACATTTAGCAACTTTAGCAACATTCTGTTGGAGAGAGAAGACACACTATGCTCCCTATGCTTTTTTTCTCTTATCCTTCTTAATATCTCTCTCCAAATTACCTCGTTAGTGCAAAAACTGCAAAGCTGTGTTATCTTTTTCAATTTTTCATAGACTCACTGAAAGAAATCATGTTTTTTTGTAACAGGCTGCTAGTAACAAAGTGCCTAAAGATACAATTTAATGATTCATAGGCTGGTGTTAAGTACCTAGCAAGAAAACAACTAACATTTCCCCTGAAAGTAGATAGGTACAAGAACTGGAAATTAGTGAAAAAGCAGCCAAAGAAAAACATCTGGATAACGCCTGGATTACTATTACTCAAGACCACTTGGAGCCTATCCCAGCTGCCATAGGGCAAGAAACAGGTTACACTGGACAGGTCCCAGGGCCAACGCAGAGACGAACAACTATTCACACTCACATTCACACCTAAGGGCAATTTAGAATCAACACTTAACCAAATGCCTTTGGACTGTGAAAGGAAGCCGGAGTACCAGGAGAGAACCCACAAAGACACGGGGAGAACATGCAAACTCTATGATGGTGGAACCAAGCAAGAAAAATATGAAGAAACGAGAGCTAGCTCAAGACTTTTTCCACAGAACTGTATAAAAGAACGGAATACTAGAAAAAACAAAGCAAGAGGGATAAAGAAAAATAATCCAACTCACCAAGAAAAATGATGGTGCATGCAAATCCGGTACATGCAAACACATATTCCTCCACACTTTAAACTGTGAAATTGTAAATTTACTGCTTAGCCATTGCAGAGCAATGAACGACTACACTTAACGCCTTGCTGTTATACTGTACACCTCTGCCAACAAGTTGCAGTTTAAATCCACACCTGTCCAGACTCAATACATGTAGTAAAGATAGTCATTTATTAGATAGCCGCCACAGATTAAATGGTCTGCACGTATACACTGCAGTGTCTTTGAACCTTGGCATGACTTTCTCCTCCACCCATTCAAAGACACTCATCATATACCAGCTGGGGCTGTGCTGCCATGAAAGGCGCTTATCTGCTACTTGGAACAACTTGTGGTTCAGTGTCTTGCCCAAGAACACTTGGCATGTGGAGTGGCCAGGGATTAAACCACCAACCCTGCAATTTGTAGACAAGACAATCTAAGATTAGCGTCACCAATTCAGCATCTGACTAAATGTGAAATATGGTGTCAGTGTCTCCTTCTGTTCCTTACTTACGACACTGAATAAGAGCAGGGAAATTGACCTTTAAGATACGAAATCACTTCATAAGTTTAAGGCTTTCAATAGTTGTGAGATTTTTTTTCCTCCATAGTTTGCAGGTAAATGCTTTATTTATGGTAAAATACAAAAAAACGTGTTGCGTGGTTACAGTGACCCCGACCTTAGCTGCAACCTTACCGTTTGTGTTGGCTCTCCTCCAGTGTGTTAAAAAAAGCAATCCTTCAGTTTGATATTCTTTTCAAGGAATTGTAGAAAGTTTCAGAGAGTCAAATTTGGTAAGAGGCCAAAAGCAGTAAATGAACATTTTGTTTAAGTAACCAAAAATGTCAGTGTTTTCAGTGTGCTTTGAGTTGACATAATAGCGACGGTTCAGATGGTTCCCTATGAATAATCTCCCTCAGATCCTTGGGACGGTACAGTAGAATCATGTCTACTCTGATAGTCCCACATGCTGTAGCAGTTTACAATTCAGAACTCAATGAATGTTGACAAAATGACAACCATGCTCCGGGTCTCAGTCCTGAACCTGACGGGTTGCCTTTGGGCTTGAAAACTGGGATTTTTGCAACAGCTAGATCACCAGTGATCAGTCTGTCATCGAGAGAAACTTGAGGTTCTCGTGGAGGGGATTGACCCTCCAATCCTGCAATTTGTAGACAATGCACTCTAAGATTAGTGTCCCCAACTCAGTATCTGAATGTGAACTATGGTCACAATGTCCCTTCTGTTCCTGAGCTATGGCATGCTGGAGCTATGGTGTAAACTGCTCGCATCACCAGTGATGATCCCACACACACAACCTGGGAGGGTTTGAAAGAGGAATTGATGTTTGCACTCTCCACATGTTCGAGAAATTGCAGAACACACTGTGCCAGAGGTCAGAACAGGACTTCCAGGAAACAAGCTAAAGCAGCAGCTACGCTGGGAGCTTTTGATTATCATGGATCCGTTCTCACTGTAACAATTTATACTGTTACAGAGGTAGTTGCTCATATTAAACACGATCAAAGATGCAAATAATGAGATCCGCACATGTACAAGCAATCCCGACAGTGGGAAAAACTGTGCTCTAAATGGTTTGTTTCAGATATTTTTCTACTAGATATGTTTAATGAAGTTAGAAACAAAAATGAGTCCGCCATAACCACTGAACTGCATATTGGTTACACTTCAAATTCTGACATGTTACGGGGCATTGCACTAAAAACAGAATAGCAATGTACAGCTCTTTAAATTTACAGGGAATACCTGGAAACTCTTGCAGATGCAGTGGGTGTCTGGAGTGGCTGAATGTAATACTCAGACTTGTACTGCATCACTCGGAAACCTTTCCCAGTATGAGTACAAGGTACAGACAGCACAGTATTCAGAGCAGGATTTCATCAGTTTCTTTTGTGCCTGCGATGTTCGCACTCATGAGTAAAACCAGAGGGTTTAAGGGATTTCTCTCTCATCTTGTCAATAAAAGCAGATTATTCCTTTGTCCTCTAGGCTTCCTGCCGTGCTGCATTCAGCTGCTTCCACATCGGGGATCGCTACGCACATTACAGCAGATCCTGAGGGATAGACCTGCTGTTATTATTATTATAACATCATCTTTGCCAAATCCGAATGTGCCCCGGCCCATACACTGAAAAGCAGCAGAGTTTACAGGTTAGCACTACTTTGCAACGTATCCAAAACATGCAACAACATATACAAAACATCTGTATTCAAAATATTTTACTTTTAGCTTTTTTGAGTTTCCTGGGCTGATGAATAAATATCTTGGCTGTCAAGAGACCTTTACTACTAAGTCATAAACCCCAGACTAAGACAGTCTTTTCATTTGACTTATCTATGGATCCAAGACATTGCATCCAAAGTGAAAGGCCCAAAGATTTTTTGAAAGTTTGGGCAACCTTGTTAATAGTCATTATTTTCCCGTATAAATAGTTGGTTGTTACAATAAAAAAAAAAGTCAGTTAAATATATCATATAGGAGACGCACACAGTGATATTTGAGAAGTGAAATGAAGTTTATTGGATTTACAGAAATTGTGCAATAATTAACTACTTTACAACTACACAACTTTATTAGTGCAAAAAACCCCATCAATTTATTTTCACTTTAACAAGCAGCTGTTGCTGAATTCTCTTGCAGCTGCTCTGTTCTACTGTGTGACGCCTTGAGTTTAAAATCCACTTCATAAGCATGTTTCTTAACAGGTTCCATTTTGGGGTCCTTATACACACACAATACGGTAATATTATGTTGAAGCACAGTACGTATCACTCCGCCAGGCTCCTGACTACGGTAGCTGTAATGCAGCTTCGTCGCTTAAGTCGTACTAAAACATTTATTGGTCAGACAAAAACCAAACCAGTTCCACATCACTGAAGTTGCATGTTTTTACAAACCAGTTCTGGTTCATCCGTTTCATTCAACGATCCGCTTTTGTCCTTCTCATTCTCCATCGCTGCCATGCTTTTTCCGGCATGTGCGTATGAAAACAAAGGCACTGCGCATGCGCGTTTACCCATATTCTATCGCAATATTTCATTTTCTTATCATTGCCTAACATTGTACCGGTATTACGGTGAACGGTATAATATGGTCCAGCCCTAGACATAACCACCAGGATATCACCGACTAGTTTGTGGATTCACTTTAGATACAGAAATGACCATATATGGACAAGGAGGGGGCGTCCCAAGTGACCAGCTAAAGCTAGCAGCCAGCTAATACAGCGGTCCCCAACCTTTTTTGCGGCACGGACCGGTTTATGTCTGACAATATTTTCACAGACCGGCCTTTAAGGTGTTGCGAATAAATACAACAAAATAAAACCGTACCCAAAAAAAAGAGGAGTTATTCAAAATGCACGGGAAAAGACCCAGGGAAACCGATAAAAACGATAAAAAAAATTTAAGATAAAAACTGATACATACCCTGAAAACCATAAATTTCACACCCGAGCTTCAATTCTCGCCGCCCAGTACGAAACGACTCACAGACCGGTACCGCTGAGCTAATATACAGCCTTGTTAATGATTGAGAAGAAACAAAAATAAAATGCAAGAAAGCAAAAGCAGATCACGCATTTTTTGAAAGAATCTTTAGTACAATGTACAACGCAAATAGTAATTTGTCAGATATCTGCATTACAAATGCAAAAAAAATGCAGTTTTCATCAAGATGAAATTAGCAACCTAACTTACAAACTTTAGGAATAGGTCTAGAAAATGTTTTTGATGCTGACACAAAGGATTTTTGTCTTTATGTGTTATTTAAATTTCTGTTATACACACTGTGGTTATTTTCAGGAGCTAATTGTTAAATAGACACAGGTTTTTGTGTCTATTTAACAAGATTCAACTATCCAGTCAAAAAGTACCTAATTTACAGCCACTGTGTATCCAATCTGTAGCTGCAGATCTTGTTGTTACATAGGACACATCCTCTGGTTTCCACAGTTGATATAAACAACTTTACGCTGTGTGGAGAATTTGAAAATTGTTTTTGGAAATTATGGGAGGTACAAGACATCGATTCCTGGTACAAAGTTCCTGGTTCGTTGGTAGCTCATTAAAAGTTTTCATTCCTGCTGGGAAACAAAGAGCTCCTGCAAAGCACTGCAACTTCACTGCAGAGGGACAAAGCCGAGGGAAATTAACAGCCACTCATGGCGATGACAGCATGAGAGACCCCAAGAGGGAGCTGAACAATGCCGGGATGGAAAATTAGAAAGGTTTTCTCAAAATCAACATATTCTTGCTACATGCTTCACTATTTCATCTGACCCAAACATACTAAACTATACATACATTTGTGTCCCAAACACTGATTTAACGAATGCAACATTTTCCAAGTCATGAACCAGAACCACAGGAAGTGTGTGCGCTTCACATACAGCAGCTGTGCCATCAACCACAACAGTTTACAGTCTTAGCTGTACTCATTTCTGAGTCATAACCTGTTACATCTGAGCGCACAGACGTGAAACGCGTATTTTTAGATTGACACTTGAAGTCATTTACAATATTTTAAAAGCCTTTTTTATGATCATGTGTCAATTATAGCGTGTCATATTCTCCACACACATACAACCACATGCGTACACAAATAGTAATAGAGTGTGTATGATGATGGCATTATAATTATTAACACCATTTTAGCAAACGCTCTGGTGTTGAAAACAGCAGGTCAAAAATAACCAGTGAACTTTCGCACCAGCTGCTGTCCAAATTACAGTATGTGGCAGCTTGATACCCACTGATTTATGTCTTATTATAAATAATACTTTCACTTAATGCAACATGCTGCAAACAAACTCCAACTGCAGGAACAGAAATAAATTAAGATCTTTTTTGTGTTGTATAGAAACAGAAAATCAAAGGAGCATCAGCACTATATCGTGCAGGGAACACCAGAGAGGAAAATGCTTGTTGTTGTTGTTGTCGGCAATAAGCAATATTCTCTTGAGAATTAAAGCTTGCCTGGGGAAGAGCCTGCGGTGTTTCTTCAGTCGCTAACACTTCCTGTTTCACTCCACAACCCAGCATCAACACACATCAGTACAGCTGTGTGCTGCTCAGTGAACTTCAAAACATGCAACGTCCAAAAAATGAATAAAACAAAGACAGAGAGGCTGAAAACCAGGTTCAATGGTTTGTGAGTGAACTTAACTTTTTAGATTCTCTGTTTGTTTTTCAGAGACAGGAAAACAAACAGAGAGGCTGTTCCACTCTGTAGGTGCCCTCAGTGACAGGCGCCAGGCAGGGGTGGGTATACTTGTATCCCACCGGTTCACTGCCGGTATTTTGGGGGGTTTTCCCAGTGGACGAGAGCGTTGCTTCCCTGCGCCTTCGGGTCCTGACTGTCGTTTGTGCCTGTAGGCCAAATGACAGCTCAGAGTCTCATGGGCTCCTGGAGAGTGCTGCACCCAAGGAACTCTATTGTTCTGTTGGAAGACTTCAACGCTGACGTGGCTGGGAGGGACTTGGAGGAACGGCCTGCTGGATTTGAACCCGAGTGGTGTCCTATCATTGGGCTTTTGTGCTTATCACAGTTTGTCCATAACAAACACCACGTTCGAGCGTAAGGGTGTTCATAAGTGCACATGGCACTAGGACACCCTTGGTCGTAGGCGGATGATCGATTTTGTAATCATGCCATCAGATCTGCGGCCGCATGTTTTGGACACTAGTGAAGAGAGGTGCTGAGCTGGATCAGGTGGCAGGGAAAGATGTTGGACAAAGCTGGTGTATCCAAACATATTGTCTTGATTGTTGGTTGGACTTGGTTGTTTCTGTTGATCTGGAAGTAGCATATTGGTGGCAGTAAGTCAGACTTGTTTCCAGTGGGTGTTAGACGCTACCAGGGCTGCCATTTGTTCATAGTTTTTATGGATAGAGTACTTATGTGTAGCCAAGTGATGGAAGGTCTCCACTTTAGTGGTCTCAGGATTTCATCTTTCAGCCAAGTGTGAAGCGGTGGGAATGAGAATTAGCACCTCCAAGTCCGAGACCATGGTTGCTAGCTGGAAAGGGTGGACTGCCCACTGTTGGTCAGGGACAAGTTACTGCCCCAAGTGGAGGAGTTCAAGTGTCTTGGGGTCTTGTTAACGAGTGAGGGGAGAGTGGTACTTTTATGCTCAGCTCTCTGTTGTATCGAAATTAGAGCTGAGCATAAAAGTGAAGCTGTCGATTTAACGATCAATATACGTTCCTACTCAAACCAAATATGGTCACGAGCTTTGGGTACCGACTAAAAGAGTGAGGCTATGGACACAAGTAGCAAAAAGAGCTGCTCCTTCGAAGAGCAGCTGGGCTCTCCCTTAGAGACAGGGTGAGGGGCTCGGTTATTCGAGAGGGACTGGGAGTAAAACTGCTGCTCCTCCACGTCAAAAGGAGACAGGTAGTTTGGCCATCTGACTAGGATGCCTCCTGGACACATCCTAGGTTAGGTATTCTGGGCATGTCCTACCAGGAGTAGGTCCAGCAGTAGACCCAGGAATCGGTGGAGAGATTATATCTCTCGGCTGGTTTAGGAATGTCTCAGTGGCCCCCCCCCCGAATAAGCTGGAGGTCTCTGGGGTGAGAGGAGTTAGGAGTACTTAGACTGCTCCCTCTGTGACCCATGCCCAGATAAGCAGCAGAAAATGGATATATGGATGGTTTGTGAGTGTATTATCAGAGTGTATTAAGAAATAGAAATTTTAAGGCTCCTCAGTCAGGTGTAATGGGTCAAGAACATGCCTGCTGTGCTGTGAAATGTGTTGGTTGTTTTAAAAACTAAATGTAGATGTCCAGCAGCAGCAGCGCAAGTATAGAGATGTGCAGTAATCCATGAAAGCAGGGAATCACAGAGTTCTCCTGGGGAGGCCTAAATAGTGTTGCACTTAAAATGAGTGGATAAATTGATCTTTTTAAATCTATCTTTTAGATCACCTTTAAACTCTTCATACACTGTGCGAACTTTGTGATAAGTAACCATTTTCTCTTTGAATGAAAAATTCATGGCACCAAATATTGTTGAAATAGCTGTGTTGATAAAACATTTTTCCAGCCTCCCACTGGAAAAAAAAAATCACCAACAACATGAAAGGTTACAAAAGATACTTGAAGGCCACAACCCAAGTTACTTTCCCAAGCATTTAAGTGCTTTATTTCTCTCGAAAATCATCCTTCAGTCAGGATTCAAGTAACATTTTTCTAAGAGAATATTTACTAAAGAGTCTGCAATTTTTTTTCAGAGATGCACATTTGCGTTCAAATCTGTCTCAGAAATAGAAAATGTTGCAGCTCATCTGATATCTATAAAGTTCAATAAACAAAATGTGATCCTGATTTTCTTCTGGAATTTAACACTGTAATAATCATCTAGGACCTACTATAAATAACTAGTAGAAAATATTTTTAAATGCTTTGAATGTGAATGTTTTTCTTGTAACACAGAGAAAGATTTTTACATTTGCTATAACTTAGTGTTTCCCAGTTTTGCTTGCACCTTCTGAATCTCTTCACATTGGATATTATACTTTGAATATCATAGTAAAGCTTGTCTTCTTGTCTTTCTGAAAAAAAAAAATAGAATTTTGCCTCGAACAGAAACAGTAACAGAGTTACAGTTATTTAAGAGAACTTGTAAAATGTTCTAAACTAATCAATCATTAATTAAAAAAACAGAAGCAACGTTTAGCAGTTATTGAAGGAAAAGAGGGAGAAGAGCCATTATTACATTTAATAAGTAATTTTATTATAAATAGGTGGCGTGTTATTTTTTTAATGATTAAAATATATACACCACAGACTGTATCTAAACATGGAGACTGTGACATTAGTTTCTGCACTGTCATTTTAAAGTTAGAATTATGGGCGTTGTCATGTTTGTGTTTTTTGGAGCAAGAAATGAACGTAAAGTTATCACATAATGTTAGCAAGCTCATATTTATTATGTGTGAGCCGACATCAGC
>NW_005187470.1:1001092-1019552 GCF_000239375.1 Pundamilia nyererei
GGAATAGCGAGCTCAAAGTTGGCGCGATGATTTGATCTTGGATGTAGTAAGCGAGGTACGAAGAACGGACCCCAGAATATCGGATTTTTAAAAACACCCGATATCAGTATCGGGCTTAAAAGTCGTGTATCATTCAGGCTGTAGTAATAATTTAACTAATATGTACATTTAGCCCGAAATACAATTAAATGAGTGAATTATATAAAAATCCATCCACTGCACAGTTGTTGGTAAATTAGTACATTTTTTAATTCATTCTCAAAAAAACATCTTTACTCTAAAATTGGACAGTTTAACAAGCAGCCTCTGGGAGACTGACTGGAGTTTATCTCAAGAAGCTTTTGGAGGAAGTTCAGTTTTGGGCCAAATCTTCCAGCCCTGGGGGTTACTGATTATTCCTCATCTCCTACTATTGCATTTATTTTTTTACTTTTTAGTTTAATCATCACATTTTAATTGTAATTAATTAAATATATTGTTTGCTGTTTCCTCAACACAATTTCACTTTTATTCCATCTCATGAAGCACTTTGTTTCTAAATCTGTAAACAGACAATCTGCATTATGTTTGCAGGATTGGTGATGTTGGCAAGACTACAGTAAAAACAGCAAAAGTAGTAGTTTTAGAAGTGGAATGTGTTTCCCAGCAGAGATTAAAGAATATAGGTCATAGCATCCTTGAAGCTATAAGGCAGTAGCTCAGTTTTTTGGCTTCTGCCCACTGCTGTATTGCACAGATGTTAAAATAATCATGGAGGTTAAAGCACATAGAAACTGGATCTTCTCCTAAACCCTTGGCAGCTACACACAAGTGCTCAGTTTGTGTTTCGTGTTGTATACATTGCCCTGTAACTACCAGCGGCGTGAAACCTGATCCTCTGTTTGCCTGACACTGGTCCCTGTATATAGGGAGTGCATCTGATCTGAGCGCACTGACAATGTCCTTTCTGAGCTTTGAAAACAATGCTTCCATCCTTGAGCATTTTGGGTCAAGCCACTCAGGAACATCTCCCTCTGCCATCCTGCTCATCTATTTGCACTTATTTTGCATTTCATGATTCTCTGATGTGACAACAAATTGATCTGCTCCTGTTAGACAGAAACGGCATGTTCTGTCCTGTAATGAATAAGAGATTTTTGCACCATTATTCAGATATTAAATGCCCACAATCAAAACATGCAGCGTGGAACCCCAAATCCCACAGTGGCTTAGCCATGATTTAAGCCATCCTGGAAGCAGCCCAACCACTCTCACAGTGAGGCGTAAAGAGCTTAGGGTAGGCGTGGATGGATGTATCTCCCCCCTCCCAGCTTCTTGCTGTCTGTCTCAGCTGAAATATTAGTTTGTTGCTTTAAAATTGTGAGAAAATGACAACGAGAAAAAAAAAAAAAAAAGAATAACCAAATCGTCTTTGCTGCTGTGGGTGTAAGAGAAAAAAATCTTGCTGCTGAGCACAAGTGATGACTCAACTCTCAGGCAGCACTTCAGAGAGGAGGGGTCCTCACTGAGAAAATTCCTCTCACGTGTTTAAATGTAAATCATGGCCTGTGCTGCAGCCGAAAGGCTGGACATACAATAACTGCAGCAGTCCTGTGTTTTAAAGGTTGAAGGAGCTGATCTTAAAGTGAACATTTAAAGTTCCAACATGTTGTATGATCAGTAGGTAACTCATTTTCTTTAAGTGGCCACGGTAGTAAATTAAACTGAACTCGCCGAGGGAAAAACTACTTGAAGTATCAATCAAGAGTTTCATGCCTCTTTTACACCTGGCTTTCCAGAGACAGGAAAGAGAGGACTGTGATTAGTGATGGAGACGTAGTGAGCTCAACAAGCAGCTGCTTAGTCATTGTGTAGCTAATGACTTTTAATGGAATCTGCCGGCCAAATTGAGAATTTCTCATCATGAAACCGCTCGCTGAATGGATTCTAGGGATTGGGGGGAAGAATGTTATCATAAAACCCTTCTCGACTATTTTAAATACCACGCCACTTCACTAAACTCATTATACTTGACTGATTGTTTGTGCCTAATGAGAGCCTGCTGAAAATGTGGTGCCCAAACATAGACAGGTTCCAAATTAGAAACGCTTGCGCCACCCCCCCACCCCCTGGAGGAATGGTAATTATCACACCTGATACTTGCTGGTGCCCAAAACTAATGGTGTGATTGCTGCAAGAATTTGGCCTCACGATCGCAGAGGGTTAAGGATCAAGCAACTCTCAATCTGTAGACTCTGCAAGCACAGATGGCCACAGGTCAAGATGACCTCAACTAAGCATGTCTAAGGACCACTCAGATCTGTCTGTGTGCTGCACTGAAGGCAAATATTAATGACATTATTATCTACACAGACACTCAAAACACCACCCAGAGCAAATTCGTAACCTGCATAAATGTAGCTAATATTCCATAGTCAGTGTTTGAATACAGAACACAGGAGATTCACTGCTTTTTTGTGTTTGTTTTAATCTGAAGCAATCCAAAAATATCAGCAATGACAGGGTTTGATTTCTGCTATGTGAGAAGACATGGAAGTAATTTAATGCATTTAAGTATGTAGACATGGTCAAGATGACCTGCTGATGTTCAAAACGATAATGAGAACATAGAAAAAAGGTGATTTACAGGACTTTGAAAGTGGCATGATTGTTGGTTTCAGACTGGTTGGTCTGACTATTTCCGAGCAGAGAATGGCCAGAAAGAAACAACAAAGGAATAACAGAAAATATCAAGTAAGCAGTGAGTCTTTGTAAACATGGCTTATTGATGTCAGAGGTCAGAGGAAAATTGTAAGACTGCTTCGACCTGATAGGAAAGCAACAGTAAATCAAACCAACCTATGTGGAAGAGCATCTCTGAATGCAAAACATGAGATAGACTACAGCAGCAGAATACACCTGAGAGCTAGAAACAGGAAACTAAGGATACAATTTGCAGAGGGTAACCCAACCGGCATAACAGAAGACTGGAAAAACATGGCCCAGTCTGATGACTGTTGAATTCTGCTGGTCCATTCGAATCAGAATCTGGTGCGAACATGAAAGCATGGATCCATCCTGCCTTGTATCAAAGGTTCAGGCAAGCTGTTGTGGTGTAATGGCGTAGGGGATCATTAGCACACGTTGAGATCCTTAGGCAAAGTCTACCACAGTATTGTTGTTGACCATGTTGTTGACCCTTTATGACCACATGATCCATCTTCTCATGTCTACTTAAAGCAGGATAATGTACCATATTACAAACATCAAATAATATCAAACTGTATTCTTGAGAACAACTTTATATACCAAATGACCTCCACAGTTGCCAGATCTCAATCAAACACAGCATCTTTGGGATGTGGTGGAACAGGAGAGTCACATCATGGATGTGCAGCCAACAAATCTGCAGCATCTGTGTGATGCTATCATGTCAATATGGACCAAGATCTCTGAGGAATGTTTCCAGCAGCTTGTTGAATGTATGCCACAAATAATAGAAGCAGTTCTGAAGGCGAGAAAAGGTCCAACCGAGGACTAGCAAGGTGTACCCAATTATGTTTGTGTGTGCAAGAGTTTAGTCCATAATTTCTAGGAAATTCTTTAAAAAAAAAAAAAAAAGATTTTACTCCAATCAAGATGGTACTAGTGCATAGTGTGGCGTGTTAGTTTGACTTCATTTATATACAATAATGACTTAGCAAGATGTTCTTGGTTTTAACTAGGAATGAAACAAAATAACTTCAGTCTCACATGGCATTGTTTCCTTCTGTAGGGGCCTGACAAAACAGGCCTGGCAGCTGCTGTCACCCGAAAATAGCGGCAGGCTTAGAGACGGGCAGAGAGCCGAGTGACGCTGCCACGTTGTTCACTCTGTTGTACTGGGTGCGGTGAAAGTCACACATGATCCCGTTGGCACCAGAGTCCACAGGTGGCAAACAGCGTCCTGTCTTTGCTACAAGGCCATGGGCGTGTTGAAAGAATATCTGTTACATACAACGATACCAACATCCTAACCTAAAGCCGAGAGTCAACTGGGAATGTCAAGAAAAGGGCACGAAGAGTGAATGCTGACTCCTTTCGTGCTGAGCCGTGGAAAATGTGTAACAATAAATCAGCGCTAACAATGAATTCTCAGTCATGTAAAGGATAAGCGCGCCCATGACTTCTGAAAGGCACTCTGAATATTTCTGCTGGAGCGGCACCATAATCGGCAATGAGAGAAAAGAGCAAGTCCACACGAAAGTGTTTAGTCTTTCTCTCTCTCTCTCTCTTTCCCCTTTTTAACTCCCATCAGACAAAAAGCTTTTCCATGTAGCGGCTCAATTGCTGCAGCTCACGACCCTCTCAGAGGAGGAGGTGGTAAGTGTCCGCCTGATGAAAATGCCCTTCTGGCCCACCTGTAATTTCGTTCAGTGCTGCTTTCTCCCCTTGCGGTTGCGATATCAAATCTAGCGGTCGAGCCAGAAAATAACTCTTTCACCCTGTCACCCAATATGACTTCCCCTACACACACGCTGACCCCAGAAAACCTAGACGACTCCAAATTGTGAGAACTTTTTGTCTGACAGCTGGTGATGTTAAAATTAGAAGTGACCTAGCTGAAGCTAGCACCTTTTGCTCACGGCTTAACTTGTAGAAGTTTAAGATGGGAAAAAATTGGCCATCATACACTTCCGCTTGCCAGCCACAACTTAGGTATCCAAGAGGGGTGGAGCTGACTGAGGAACCCAGTGATACTGCGCATACATATGCTAGCTACTTGCCAACCATAACAAAAGCCATACTTCGGTTTATTAGTAATGTGGACAGGAACTGACACTAATAGGAGCAGTAATTTACAAAATGAATATGTTGTATTGAATAAAACCTGAAACTAGTGATTGAGCCCATTATATCATTAGAAAAGTCTTTTAACCAGATGCGTTTTGCGAAGGGGTTGCCCCCTGCTGGGTGACAGAAAGAAGTTTTCACACTGGCTTCCCTTTTTAGCCATGGAAATCTTTTACATACTGCGCAGTCTATGCCAGCACACTTGAGTATAGCTACTACCCCCATCGGTCTCTCCCCCTCACCTCTTAGCTCACCAAGTTCCACCCTTTGTCAACAGAGCACAGGCATGCTCACGAAAATGAAAAATATGCTAAACTCAAAGAGGACTTCCAATAATGACTGTTTAAAGAGTTTTAAAATGCACGAGTCGAGTGTGGTTTGTCTGTGTGTGTGTTTTGGTTTTGGGTTTTTTTTAAATGTGCAAGAAGTACAGTAGTACTCACATGCCAAATGTTGGTATGTCTTGGCAGCTCAGCTTATTGGACTGTAACAACATATGGCATGCCAAACAGAGACTTGTAGCTACTGTATGTAAGAAACTTTTCCAAAAACAGGAGTTATAAATAAACAAAAACAGCTGGTGTTTACCTGCAGTACTTTATAGTCAGAGAATTCATTCAAGTCTAACTTAAATGCCTTCAACTCTGTTCAACCTGTGACTGAGGTTAAAGCGCAAAGATTGAAAACTTAAAAGCACCAGAGGTCATTTTTGGGCGTCCAATAATAGAAAACCTTTCTCTGGCCAGAATAATAGCTTTGTGACATCCAAGCCCCCCCTGTGGACTTCTAGAGGCAAACACACATGGGCTAAATGTCACTCAGCAGGGTCCTGTCATTTAGGAGAAATCAGATTTTCCTTCAGAATACACAAACTAGGGCCTGGCTGTGGTGCATACTTTCTATCTGAACTTTCTTGAAAATTGTAGTCTCAAGGGAAATACAAATAAGAAATACATCCATAACCTGCTTCTTTATTCTTTTTGGGTTTTTCTTTGGTATAAGTATAAACTGCAGCCAACGAGGGGCGTTTGTTTTGACGTTTGCAAACAGCAACGTGATGATATTTATCATGAATAGGGAGGGTGGTCTTGTGTGATACAAAAATGGATATGGTGAGGGAAAATGCAATAAAAATAAATAAACTGACAGATGGGATCCTTCTGTGGTCCCAATCTAGAGGAAACCCACGGCTTTACATACATGTTGCTGACCTGAATTTTGAAAACTAAACAAGAGAGTTTGCCTTTCCTCGTTTTATTTGAGCGCTTAAAGATCAGAGACTAGATCTCCTGCAGAAAAACTTTACAGACTAAAAGGTCACCAGGAAGTGTCCTCTCTGCTAATCAAACAACCCTAATGGCAAGGTTTGATCTTTTACAATCTGCTGAGGCCAGTTGGGCAAATGAACATTGGGCTTCCTCAGCTTCCGCAGGGCAGCTTGCACCTGTCTGTCACTCAACAGTCACAGTCAGAGGTAAACATTCAGCTAAGTCTACAGTGATCTCGTCTCCTCTGTGTAATCTGTTACATTTACCTAAAATGTGTCATGCTACAGATGTCAAGGCCCCTTAGTTGAAATGCCCGATTATAGATAGTGAGGAAAAAAAGCCACAACCATCAAACTCAGTCACTCAGAAAACCAAATGTCTTGTCATGTACTTTAAACATTAACCAGCTTTGTAACCTTTGTGCTCTGACATACTCTGTGTTTGTACTGTAGAGCTAATTGAACAGAAGCCCTCAACTGAAATGTATGATTTATGTGTTTATTTTTTTGGCCTTGGGCTTATCAAATATAATTCAGCGATCAATTTTTTGGTCTTTTAACTTTTAACTTGTGGTCCGCATGTTTGTGTATTTTCGTGTCCATGTTTTTAATTTTTTGGATTGTTTATTTGTCTTTTAGTTCTTCTTCTGTACATTTTGTAAAAAGGCTTTGGAGAGCTATACGGCACGAGCAACTGAATCTTCATGCAGCGGGTATCAATCTGCTAAACTGAGATTCAGAAAGTTAAATTAAAATTGCAAAACACTGCAGGCATCCTGCAGCTGAGCCTTCTTTTTTGCATAATCCATGCCTCAACTGTCTCAATTTATCCACTTCAACTTCAGCCACATTTACACTTAATAATGTAGTCAGGTTTAATTAGGAACAGCAAACTGGATTGTTCATTTGGATTCATATGCACAACCACTAATTGATTTTTTTTATTTATTTATTTATTTATTTTTTTTGGAGAGGTTCAAGTTTAAAATTGGCGGATTTACTCTTTGCTGGCTTTTATTAAACAAGACTGCAAATAGAAAACAGCTGGAAATAGCAGCTCAGGATACATGTAAATATAGGATCTTTATACGACAAATAAATACACAGAAGCACTCACTTTTATTTAAGCTATTCCTTGCTCTTACTCCCCAGTAAAACTGCTCTCAGATGGCCTGGAAATAAGCTTTAATGCACTCCCTGAAAAGGCTGAAATAGAAAACACACATCTGCCCTGTTTAGGTAAGCTGCAGTTGCCATGGTTACAGACGAGCACTTGCTAAACAGTTGTGTCAAGCCATCATTGAGACAGAGCACTTGAGCTGTACACACACACACACACACACACACACACACACACACACAAAGAAGCAAGCAGAGGGAAGCGTTGGTGTTTTAAAGTGAAAAACAAGGAAACAGAGAACGGGGAGATGTTGTTAGCAAAATGCTGCTGTCAACATACACCACCACTAGTCTCTGCACTCAGTCCACTCTGGGGACAATTTGAGTTTCATAATGTTTGACGGAAGATGAACAAAATGTGCCCCTTGTTGCTCCAGCCGGGAGCAAAAAAAACGTGATTTTATCAGCTGTCACACACTCACACAGACTGTATGTAAAAGAGGGATAAAGCCACCGTGACATCATCCACTTGTACGTGAAGTCCCATTTTGACACCACTAATATTGCAGACATTTATGTCTTAAACAATTATAAACAGGTGATTTGTAAAAGGGAGGGAGGTAATTTCAAGGCTGTAGCCGTACATTTAAACATGGGAGTCTATAGGAATGACTTGCTTGTGGCCCCAGCCTCAAGTCTCAATTCTAAGTAGTTCTTCTTGGGTTCTTCTGATTTGGCATCTTTTTCCAGATGTTGCCACTTGATGGGCGTGTACATCAACTCAAATCCAGGGTCTATATTTTTATTTAGATTTAAAGGAACATTTTCTTGTAAGCACGACACATTTGAAGCACACTTTAAAACAAAAAGACTCGACAAAGTGTTCTGAATCAACTGAAATATTTGTGAAGAAGTGAACAACTTCAGATAAGTGTCCAAATAAAGATGTATTCCATCTTCTTAGCCTTCCAACATGATCAGCAGTTTAGTTTTAGCCCACAAATATGAACTAGGCGGATCATTAATATTCCACATAACAGTTTAGTGTACAGCTCGCCCGGCGTTCAAGATTAACAACCTCCACACGTCGAGCCAACTGGAGATGCTGCATCGCATTTAAGGAGGTAGTTGAAACTGGGATCAAGCCCGAAGCACTGCGTCAAGCTCTGGCACAGTGCTCCCACTCATATCATCTCGTTTCATCACTCCACAGTCGCAGTACTTTAAATGCTGAACATTTACAGCCAAATCATTATACAGTGTTGACAAATAATAAGAATAAACCTATAAAAAACACCACAGCAAAAATATCCCTGATTGGATATCGTGTGGCAACATAGTTCAGTACACAAGATGATAACAGGTGTTTAAGGGATGTGTTCTCCATCTAACCCTGTGAGCAGACACACCAGGCACCATTGCATGACCAAAAGCTATTGTAAAACTGCACATGTCCCTCCCTCCTTCCTTTCTTTGGCATCTGTTTCTCTCTGCTGTCCGAGGTTATTATGGGGTGTATGACCTTAATACATGCCTTAAACCTCTCTGCTTTGTTGCCCAGGCTTTGTTTGGATGTGTAAGCCTCACTGTCTGAGAGAAAACCTACCAGGAGATACACCCAATGATGCGTTTATGGGTTTGACAACCAAAAATAAAAGCAAGGAATATTCACACATGCCCAGTTTGTGCCTGGTCTGACGCAGGTTCCTCTGGCTTGTCCTATAATAACAAATGTTTTTCACAAGACAAAAATACTACAAGGGAGCTCAACCAAGTGAATTGCTGTCATCAGTAAGTCTGGGAATGATTATGATGGGCTGTCATGCTTCATCTCACCGACATCTTAACCAGCGGCCTGCTACGTGTAAGCCTAAGTAGCTGAAGATGTCAATCAAAAATTGAACAAAGGATGATGGCTGAGAATGAGCTTACCAGGACTCTTCCTGTCAGCGTCTGAGCAGATATCATGACTCCGGCCCAATCTTTAACCGAGGTCATCCAGCCCACCTCGCTGGCTGCGGCATCATCCTTGTCTGTGCGTTTAATACCATCGCCTGTGGTGATCCGATGGACCTCCTGAAGAAATAAAAAGACAAAAACAAACCCCAGTATTGGTTATCAATTGCTGCAATACAGTAATTGAGCCCTTGAGCCCTGTAGGTCAATGCTCTGACCTATAACAAGTGTAGCTTTGGACTCTTTTGGGTGTCAATCAGGAAAAGAAAACACATTTGTCAATGGAAAACCAAGGACACTGCGTGCTCATAAGGTAGCCACACATTTAAGCATACCCTGCTGTTTATTTTATAATAATTGTGACAATAATTTGCATATTAACTTATGCTGTTTGAGTTGAGAAGAAAGAATCCAGTGATTAGATTTACAGAGCCAGTAAATCAGCTGAGAAGGGTTGTAAAATCAAACTTTTTGCAACTAGAGGGGTCACATCCTGCTGGGCTTTAAAATACCAGGAGGCTACATCCAACTTTGATATACAATTTCTAGCTGCTGCCATTAATTAGATTAACTGTAAAATCTGTAAAAATAAATAAATAAATAAATAAATAAATAATACAAAAGCACAGAGAAAACCCCAACAATCAGATGACCTCACAGGAGCAAGCACTTGGCAACAGTAGGAAGGAAAAACTCATTTTTAACAGGAAGAAGCCTCTATGGAAACCAAACCACACCAATGCATCGTGTGTTGTGATGGCAAGTTTTTACAATATACACTGATTATTAATAGGATAACATTAGATATTACGTTAACATTAACTCTTACCACCTACAGAGCCCTGAAATTTATTAACAGAATTTGGTTACAAAAAGTAAAATACATCATTTCTAATCTAGGGACAAGGTGCGAGGCCTTCAGAACAAAGCTAAGCACACATGCATACAGTAAACATACACAGACAGCAGTAAAGAGACTCCAGGAGTGTATCCATGGCAGCCACTGAGCTCCTGGTGTTTCTGCTTCACTGAGTGGGCTGCCTGCCTGCCTGCCTGCCTGCCTGTCTTTCTGCCTGCCTGTCCATCTGTCTGTTTGTCTGCTGGGACTGGCATGATTCACAGAGCAGGAAATCGAGACAGGATGCAGAGGTTAGCCATGCTCCCTGATGAAACACCCCACAGCCCTGAGGCCAACACAGCTCAGACTCTTTACCTCATGACATCCTACTCCTCTTCCACCTTAATGGTGTCACACATCGCACTCTCTGAGGCCCGTTCCCTTCAGCTGTTCTCATCAAATACAATTTGCTGATGCCGCGCATGTACGGGAGTTGGGGAGAGTTAACTATTCATTGTTCTTGTGGGCAAATGGGCACGACATTTTTACATTACAGTTAAAAAACTAATTAAGTGGAAACTGTCTGCTATTATTTAAGATTCACATAATAATCTTAAAAAGAGAAAAAGAGAACAAAAAATGTATTGTTATGAGCAGCAGAGTCTCTAGGTTTGAGGTATGTGGACAAAAATAAGTAATTAAATGGTTAAAGCCAATCATTAATACTCTACATGTATCAGCTTAGAGCTGCACACTTCTCAAATCAACAAATGACTACCTCATTAAGGGCCTTTTTTTTTTTAATAAGAGTTTTCAAATCACACCTTATGACTCAAGCATTTGACTAAAAATAAACCACAAAGTCCCTGCTCAGCGTACTGATGAGGCATGTCTCTTCAGGGGATAAAATCCACTGACATTTTTTAAATTGGCCACAAATCCCGAGTAAAGACCAAAACTAACAATGAGCTCATTCCATTAACAAGTATGCTGTGTACCTTCCTGACGTCAAGCTTCACTGGTGGTCCAGAAACACAGAAAACGAGGCGCAGGACAAGTAGGTGCACACCCCGCCACCGTTATGATCACCACTGCACTGCTGCCATAAATACTCAGCGGAGCACGGATGTATATTAATCAACGATTGGAAATAGTCCCAAACAGCCATTCTGTAAATTCAATTTGAGTAATGTTGCCTGGGGATAAAACCCCAGCTGCAATTACTGAGGCCTTTTTAAAAACTTGCGCTTTATTATGCTCGTTAAAGATTTACATCCTTAGAATTCAGTCACCGTGAGTCAGTGTCGCAGAGAGGGTAGGATATTAATCAAGAATCATTTAGGCTTTGTTGTTTGTCTTTTGTTTGGATTGATTGAAAATGTAAAAGAGTGAGTTACCCTGACTTATCCTTTAACAGAATAAATTGGAGGTCTTCAGCTTAAACGCAGGCTGTATGCAGGCAATTCTTGCAGGAGATGATACAACTGGCTAGGGCTGCACGATTAATCGTTAGAAAAATCGCGATCTCGATTCATACTTATGTGCGATCTCATTTCCAAATGACAACGATTTAAAATAAAATAAAATAAAAAAATAAAAATAAAAAAATAAAAAAATAAAAAAAAATAAATAAAAAAAATAACGACTACGATTGTACCGCATTTTGATCCGGGACGTAATCTGCATGAAAACAAGCGCTCACTCTTCCTGCTCAACAAATGTCAAGGGCGGAGCCTTATACCACGTGGTACAGAAGCTGTGCCGTGTGATGCTAAAATTAGCAGGGAAAAAACAACGGAGAGCACGTCAGGGATGACGAGAAAGTGACAGGAGAAAATCCGTCCCGGTCAACCACCCAAACATCAATAACGGGAACCTTATACAGCGCTTCCCTATACCCGTCGAACTCCCGCAGGCACAAAGAAATTACGGAGGCTATCACTAGTCACATCAACACTTTGCAAAACAAGGGATTTAGGAAAATGATCAACACCCTAGACAAACGCTACACAGTGCCGTCCCGCAACTATTTTTCTATTGTTGCACTACCTGCTCTATACACGCAGTGTCGAGCAACGGTGGAGACGGAATTTCAAGCAGTACAACATTTTGCAGCAACAACAAAACGTGAGACATTTGTTGTTTTTATGTTTATTTATTGTTTTTATGTTCAGTCTCAACTGTTACGAAGTTGATGTGCAGTTAATAAGTGCAATAAATATTTATACTGGAAAAGAAAATCGTGAGAGAATCGTGATCTCAATTCTAAGCCAAAAAATCGTGATTCTCGTTTTATGCAAAATCGTGCAGCCCTACAACTGGCCCTGTCCTTCACATTGAAATCTGTGGCTGTCATCAAAGTAACAAAGCATTTATTTTTGTAAAAACAGTCACTATAAACATTTAATATACTTTTTTTTTTCATTTTAAATGGCAATTCATTAGTAAATCACTGTTTTCTGTTATGAACACCTACTAAAGAAGTGAAAACAGCCTATGTGATAGTTCCTGGTATAGGAGGTGTCATCGGGCCCACGTAACTGTGAGATACTGAGGAAAAGGGAGAAATAAGTAGCACAAGTGCCCCTAGAAATAAATCTCAAGCAAGTTAAGTCATAAAAAATAGCCAAAAAGTCAAGTACTGATACTTCAAACATCTGCAGTGTATTAATTTTGTTAACGCGTACAGTTTACATAATTTCTGCCTATATTCAGACCACACATTTCAATCATCCTTCTTATCGTAACTGAATAGTTTGCTCAACAAAGAAATTCAATCATGTACACAGCCATTAAACCGCCGTCAGCCCATGTTAGACTTCCTGCAGCCTGTCCAGAGCCCTGCAGCTAACCTGATAACGCCACAACAACATGTCCACTTCACTTAGCAGCTAATGCAGCCAGCAACCAATTCTGTGAAACTCCAGTTTAGAAATTTCAGCCAACAGGTATCAGCTGTTTTCATACAGATACCGAGTCTCATTCTGCTCTATCTGTGGACAGTTTCTTACAGAGGCGCTTCTGCAGCAGGGTCTTGCATTGTAAGCCAAGCTTCCAACACTTTCCAAGGTTACATCATTTATTTAAAAAATAAATCTTATCAGATTGGTCTTGATACAGAGACTTTAGGGGAATTTAAGTTGAATCTCACTTCTGAATTGCCTTAAGGAGATCACGGTGAGTGGATAAGACTTGGGTAAGGGACTAAAAGGGAAAAGAAAAAGCTGTTTCACTTGTCAGTCAGCAGCCTCTTCAATTAGTGTTACAGTAAAGTGTTAAGCAACAAAGCTATGGAGATCTAAGGCCATGGCAGTAAACTGAAAAATGGGGTGTAGTCTAAATTGTTTGGCTAGGAAATGCTAAAACACCCAGGTATCCCTGACTGCAACCTGTGATTTATTAGTTTAAATGAAAACTCTGGAATAATAGGTATAGATTTTATTGGTTTCGTCAGAGTTAAAGGCTGACTTTGATTGGACGCAAGCTGTAAGCACCAAGGGTTACCAAGGGTCACAATAGCTATGAGTCTCTAGGATGTATGAAACACAATGTGTCACATCACAGTCTAAAGTTTAATGTGGCGCGAAATAAGAATTATTATTTATAGAAATGGTAGCTATTTAAAGGAACTATTACTTTAGTCTGCCACACAGTTTACTTATCTTCAGATACTTTACCTCCAAGCCACAACAACTGATAGTACAAGTAGCTGATTAATATTGTAAAACAGCATCCTAGCTTCCCAGTTAGCAACAGTCATGTTTAAGTATATCTAAGTGTAAGTGTATGTAAATATATGAAACATATGCTTACTGGCTAAAAAAGTTACTACCTGGATTTAACTAATCAAAGAGATAAGAACTTTGCATTGGATAATCACTGCATGATTCCATGTTGGAAGACAACCCACTGTCACCCAATGGCTTCCCTTTTAGAAGAGTCGAACTATTGGCCTGCATCAAGCAAAGAAAACAACTAAAGAGACTTCTGAAGCTAAAAATTTGGTTAGAACTCTCTAATATGCTAATTATTAAAACCTGGAAGGATAGTGGGCTCAGTGAGTTTACCTGAAACCTTGGCTGATTATGACCCACACCCGTTCCTTGGCTTGTGTGATTAGGTAGAGGCTCAATAGGGGGTCCATGACCCTCTTGGGGGCATTCCCATAGGGCTTAAAATCTGGGACTCTCCACCAATTGCTCTTAGAACTGAAAAAGCCTCTTGGATGAGAGGTGAAACGTCTTTAAGGAAACTTAAAGAAGTCCAGATGCTTTTCTTTTCCAAGCTCCTTAGACTTCGATGACCTGGATGACTGAGAACCTTCGCAGACATACTGGAACGATAGTGGTGAGCCATCATCTCACAAGCAATATGGACTAAACAGCTGTGTAGCCTTCAGAAAACCATTTATCAGTGAGCCTAACTGGATTAGAAGAAACACTTCAACTTGATTGTAAGTATAAAAATTGGACTCGTAGCAATGAAAAATAAGTCGTGTGGTCCAAATTTACTATGTTCCAGAGTGATGGGCGTATCAGGGTAAAAAGAGAGCCAGATAAAGTGATGCGCCCATGCCTAATGCCTACCCTACGAGCGTGTGGAGGCAGTGTTATGATCTGAGGTTGCTTCAATCAGTCAGCTCTATGTTCAGCAATGTTATGTGCTCAAAACGGAGGTCAGCTGTCTATCTGAACATACTAAATGATCAGGTTTCCCATCAATGCCTTTTGCTTCTCTGATGGCACAGGCATATTACAAGATGACAATGCCAGGATTTTTTGGGCTCAAATTGTCAAAGAGCGCTCCAGGGAGTATGAGACACCATTTTCACACATGGATTGGCCACCGCAGAGTCCAGACCTTAATCCCATTGTGAACCACTGCGATGTGCAGTTTAATGCTTTACGTAACGGTCTGACTCTCCCATCATCAATATGACATCTTGGCAAAAAAGTTAATGCAGCTCTGCACATAAATAAATGTGACACAGCAAATGCAAGCTATCATCAAAGCTAACGGCAGTCTGACTAAACGTTAAGAGCGTGAGCCTCGTTTATTGGCCAAGTCTAAACATGTCATTTGTCTATAAAAACAACTAAAACATCTACACAGAGTGTTCCCATAAACTGTATATGAAAGGAAAAATTCTTTGCACAAAAACGGCACATTGTTATGGAGAATAACACTCAGCCTGTAAAAATGGCTTTGCAACTGAGCCAACAAGGCTGAGGAAAGAAATGTCCCTATGCAGCTCAGTGACCTTCTCTTGATTTAACCACGAGGCTAATGCAGCTTGCTTTATAAACTGGAAGTGTAAAGTTTCACAGATGATTACAAATGTTATCCGTTTACATTTTTTCCTGGCCAATCTTTGCAAGAAGGCTTAACTTTGTCTCCTGATCTCCTGCAATTTTTCAGATTTTAAGGAAATACTTATTTCTAACTTTTTTTTATTTGAAACAAGCACATATACAAAAAAGGAAAGAAATAGAAAAAGGAAAACAAGAAAATCACTCAGAGAGCTCTGTTCTCCACCAGGAGAAATGTAATTTTTGTCTTGAATTCCTGTCTCATTTCATACTCACCTCTCTACTCAAGTATCATGGATTTTGGTTTAGAAGATTAACCCTTCCTCATCGCTTGTCACAGGATTAGAAATGAGTATATCAGAGAAACGAGTACATCAGGGGGACAGCTCAGGTTATGCGGTTTGGAGACAAAGTTAGAGAGGAAAGGCTGAGACCTTTGGACATGTGCAGAGGAAGGGATACTGGATATATTGGACAAAGGATGGTGAATGTGAAGATGCCAGGCAGGAGGAAAAGAGGAAGACTACAGAGACTCATGGATGTAGTGAAGGATGACATGCAGAGGTTTGGTGTCACAGCAGACGATGCAACAGGTAGAGTAAGATGCAGGCGACCCCTTAAAGGAGCAGCCAAAAGAAGAAGAGCGTGATATCATTGAAATCATGCTTTTCATATACAGCACATTGTATACAATACAAATTTTTTGAGGGGGAACAAAGTGTCTGTACTGAAAGTGAGTAATAGTGATGGACGGTGCATCACTTTTGTTTTCTTTCCAGAACCGTTTGGAATAATGGCACAGTTATGTGAACGTTTAATGCATTTCTCTGACACCGCACTTTTCTGCTTTAATGAATAAAGTGGCGCAGGCTTCAGTGGGGGAAAGTGATAGCCGTTAAGTAGGTTTAATTGGCATCACGCTGCTATTCCCCACCAGTTTAATGACCAAATCTAAAAATGTAAGCTGAAAACACGTCGGCATGACACTAAAAGCAGAGTTCAAAGATTATGGAGTTGCGATTCATGACTGTCCAATTATTCTTTAAAAGGGTCAGATGAGTGACTTTATCTTAAGGTCACACACAGGAAGATACCGTCAATGATAAACTAAAGCGCAGTGTTTTTGACATTTAAATCCTTCCTGCATGAAAAAAAAAACCAGATACAGCAAGCGTTAACATGTACAGTCCATGCCACGTTTACTATTCTAAGTGCAATATTTTAAGCGTTATGGCTATCCAAACACCAGAGGGTGAAAACAATCGTTCACCAGACTTCACTTTAATGTAACGAAAATAGCTTACATCCATTTTTAATAGCAGCAGAAAAGCACATGCAGTCATTACAGCAGCTCAGAGAGCACAGCTCCTCTTTGTCACTTTGATCAGTAGTCAGAGCCTCCAAATTTAGGTTTCACTATCTCACCTAAATCTAGTCTTCCTGACGCCGAACGTCATTAATCAAAACGGCTGGCCTATTCTCAGGATGCACCATGATCATTTCTCAAAGTGAGAGTATTAAACTAGAATAGAACATGTGGTGGGGACACGATTTCTCCAAAAAATGACTAAATTATTTAGACATACATTCATTTCAATCACGTTAATAATGAACCAAGAGAGAAAGCCTTCCTGAAATATGTTGGGGTAATGAAAGATTATGTGTAGACCAAAGTTCTTCCTCACAATGAATACAATTAGAAAATGAGTTCTGGAAATGTTGGGATGCTGTGTTAAATCCAAATAAAAACTACTAAGTTACAAATTCCATAAACCCAAATTGTATTCATAATATAACATAGAAACCATATCAAATGTTTAAACTGAGAAAATGGACCATAAAAAAAAATATAAGCTGCATTTGAATTTGATGGCAGTTTTGATTTCAAAAAAGTTCTGGGAGCTGAGGAGAGCAGCGATGGATTTTTCCCCCGATCTTGTCTGACAGGATTCTACCTGATCAACAGACCTGGATCTTCTTTGTTGCATTTTTCATTTCATGATGCTCCGAATATTCTGAGTGGCTGAAAAGTCTGGAGTGCAGGCAGGCCAGTTCAGTCCACTCTTCTGCAATAATAAAGCCACGCTGTCGTAGATCCCAAAGATCACGAGCTTCCAATGTTCATTTATCCAGATTCTCTGAATCTTTCGATTGTATAAATGTAAGTGGTATATTTTCTCAGTTTAAACCTTTGATTTCTCGTTCTATCGTGTTACACCCCTATGTGACCCCTACCCACCTTGCAGTGGCAGGGCAAGAGTGTAGGTGTTGCCAAGGCTTAATTATCGACCATTTTTTTGGTTGTTTTTTAAGCTAACTAACTAGTTAGGTAATTCTACAGACTCTGTCAGTCTCCACTCTATGTTGCTGCTTTTGAGCCAGGTGGTAACATAAATGGGGTTTTCGTGCGAGACTAAACACAGGTGTGTTTCTGTTAGTTGTTTTTGGTGAGATGAGTGATGGTTTACTTTCACTAGAACTGAAGGTTCTAGGATTTCACTAGAACTGAGCAAATACTCTTTAGCAGGTGTGTTTCAGCTAGGTGGCTGTACTGCCCTTCTATTAAAGCAGGTGTTTATTTCTGCTTTGCTGTCTTAGTTTATTATGTTTGATGGTTGTCCTGAGTGGAGCTAAGCCTCAGTGTTCAGCAGTGAATGGCATCTTTGGTCTGCTGCCTGCTCATGATTTTTATGTTTAAAGTTCCTTTACGCTTGGTACACCACTGAAGGTTAGCTAGGTGAAATTAGTTTGAGCTTTTCAGTTTTATTATTGTATATTTGCTTGAGAGTTGCTCAAAGTTAAAACAGTAACACTGACTTTTGTAGGAAATTTTGTGAGAAGGTTGAGGCAGTTTTATTAGTTATGGCCCACTGGGAAGCATTTAGCTGCGCAGGCATGTCGTGTTCAGCTTCAGCTTTGGTTATGGATGCCTAATGATGACATAAGTGTTTTGTGCTTTGACCTCTAGTGTTGTAAAGAGATTGGCCCACTTCTGGTGGATCACTTGTGAATGTTGCTGCCCGGTTGAGCCACATTTGTTGAGATTGTGTCATGGGCATGATTCCCCATTTGTGGTTGGTCACCAGTACACTTGCTTTACTCACTTTTTTGGATATAGTAATGTGTTGTATAGGAACAGGTTGCATGTAACCATTTGTG
>NW_005187470.1:1019580-1022647 GCF_000239375.1 Pundamilia nyererei
TCCCCTGTAACTTGCCTTATTGCCCTAATTTCTCTGTGTGTGTGTGTGTGTGTGTGTGTGTGTGTGTGTGTGTGTGTGTGTGTGTGTGTGTGTGTGTGTGTGTTCAATTTGACAACTTGTATGATCCTCTTGTAAGGGCATTCATGTATGTTTAGCGAAGTCTACTTATGCGAAAGCATTTGATGGGCACTGGTCAGACACATACTTGTTCCTGTTGCCAGCCACACATGTCCTTTCAGCATTGATCTTTCAGGTCTGGAAGACGACTGACTGACATTTTTTAGTATTTTAAGGCCCCTGGAGGAAACTGGGGTCGTGTTAAAGCTTTTTGCAACCTCTACCCAACCTACAGAGCAGTGCAAGAGTCTAAAGTGTCAATTGTCTACAACTGAGATAAACTTGTAATTTAAAATAAAATGAATCTTTCTAAAAACTCTGGTGTCAGTCTCAACTCCACATTATGGTTTTGAGCAAGGTTATAACAGAGTTTGAGAATTTCAAATCATTGCATTCTGTTTTTATTTAAATTTTTACACAGTGTAAAGTATTTTGGACTCAATTTGTATTTATTTTCTACGTGATTGTATAGACAAAGTGTGAGAAAATTTGTCCAGGAGTTACAGGCTAAAACAGGACTTTGAATGCATTTGTTATTTAACAGAAACTGCAGTATTTAAAATGGATAAAGATGCACTGAAATGTAGCAAGGACATTTAGTTCAAATGATTAAGATAATACTTAAGATCAGAGTGCTAGCTTTAAATTTGATATGCAAAAATAACATGTGTGGAAACCAAACACCTTCTACTGTCTTTGTGAACAGAAAAAAGCCAGCAGGCTACGGGACAGTTGAGATGTTTAACAACAGTGTTCATCTGAGACCTGTTGGATCCCAGATGGTGCAGTGACAGCCAAGCTACACCTTGCTGCTTATATTATGCAATGTGAGCAAGCTTATACTTAACCAACTAATTACACGGCCAATTAAACGGACATTTGAATGAATACATTTCCTTTAGTTAAAAACGAGACCGACAGGCTAAATTGCAGAGGACATTGTCAGAGGATTTAGGGTCTAGTTGTTAAATTATGCTGCCATTAGGTGCTACTTCTTATTACTGGGATGTGCGAGATGTGCTCAAGAGTTCTTAGCCAAGGAAAAAGTGAAATGGACACCAACCAAATCCTGCTGCAGAAAACAAAGTTATGATTCAGCGACAGAGAGCAAAAACTGATTATTTTCAAAGTAATTTATGAACCCTGATATTGATACTGTGTTGTATTGCCTGGCTGACTATCTAGCTTTTTGTGTGTGCATATGCAAGTCTTTATGTCTTTGTGTGTGAAGATGACAACAGAAAATTGCCACTCAGCTGTTCCAACTTACTGACTTGTAATTGCTACTGTTTGATCACGAGCCCTCAGCTGATAATTACAATGTTTCAGACAGCACTTGAACGCACCATGAGCACTACTCTTTACCTGAGTCCTCCACTCAACACCCCCGCAACCACACCCTTCCATGCCTGACACATCTAAGGTGTCATGTTGAACTGCCTGCGTAAGAGAGGCGGTAAGAAGAACAACAATCCTTTAAATCCTTTTTAGCCAATAAAACATCACAAATTAGGTACGTTAAAGATTGAAAAGGACTATTGCTAACAAGACAACATGCATATAAATGTAATCAAATTTTAATAACAGATAAAACCCAGCTGTAGGTACTTCAGATTTAATGCAGTGACAGCACCAGCATGCTGATGTTCAGTGTCCTTCTGTAGCCTGCAAGCATTAAGTATTAAAATCACACTGAACCCCTGAAGCCCAAGGCTGCTGTTTGACATTTCCACCTCAACAAACTCCACAAATATTGTCACCAACAGCTGCAAAACTGTTACAGCAAAATTGCAACATTTGAGCTCAATGATAAGAGACACGTGGAACAATTTTAAAATATTCTACTTGTCACAAGTCCAAAGGCCATCTTGGACAGGTCACCCGTCTATCACAGGGGTAACATAGAGAGACAAACTCTCTATGGCAAATTTTAACCTAATGTGCCAGAGCACCCAGAGAAAACCCACACAGAAACAAAACCCACATACAAAGGCCCCAATCAGCTTGCAGCTTTAAAGCCAGGACCTTCTTGCTGTGAGGCCACAGTGATAATCACTGAGGCACCTTGGCAGACAACCGCCCAATTAGCCAAATTAAAACTAGAGTTATTAACACCAATGTGATTGGACCTGTTCTAAAAGTATGATGCAACAAAAATGATTCGTAACAAAACAAATGTAACATCTCTAGCAAAGATGTCATACTTTGACACCACTACAGATCTCATAGGTGAGCAGGCGATCTGACCCTTTGGTATATGTCATTCCCTGCTTTCCTGTCTACTTTCTACTGATGTATAATACATTTAAGTTTTCACAGCACTCCTTTAAATCTATATCAAGACTGCTCCCTCACCATTTATGTTATAGAAGGTGTGTCTGTGAGAGGTAATGTGGTTCTTGTGATACCAGGTTTAAATGTATGCAGGAGTAACACCTTACTGCATCTTGGTCCCATCAGAGCAAAAATGAACAGACCTATAAGCCAGAGACATTTTGAAATACATCATTCAAGAGAGTTTCTATGCTTCCTTCTGCGTTTACTCTTTGGTCCAAATAAGAGTCAAATGATTAAAAAAAACAAGAAAAAAAAATGCTGTTTGGCCTTATGGCCCCTATAGATACAAGACTGATGAAGAGTGAGCAGAGATGTTACGTCATCGTGTCCCAAAAAGGCTCCACTGAGCACGACATTTCAGACCTTACTTGATGAAAAAATCCATAACAAAGGGGAACATGAACGTCTCCAGAAAAATTTCATCACAATCCATCCATTGCTGTTTTTTGTATCTGGATCAAAACCAGCAGAAATACTGCCGTAATAAACTTCTGGACACTTTGGGGCATCAGGAATTCTTATTGTCCAATAAAACATTATCACTGAACACTAGTCAGTTCATGGATAAGTGGAGATGTGGTCTCTCAAAACTCACGCAAGCTAATAAAGAAGT
>NW_005187470.1:1022934-1040014 GCF_000239375.1 Pundamilia nyererei
TTATTGTCCAATAAAACATTATCACTGAACACTAGTCAGTTCATGGATAAGTGGAGATGTGGTCTCTCAAAACTCACGCAAGCTAATAAAGAAGTGTGCGCAAGTTTCACAAAGTCTGCACCATGACGGAGGAGCTGCCACAACTTGTCATCCTCCCATTGTGAGTACAGTGCCATTTACAATGAAAGCAATGTCTTCCTCTTTCCTAGACGGATAATAGCAGCCATTCATCAGAACCTCGCAAATGACGTGTTTCATCGATTTCCATCAGTCTGGGAGAACAGAGCCACAGAGATGGAGGCTCAGAGACATAAGAGCTGTCAGATCAGAGCAGAGTTGGGCAGTGAAAGCCCCACAGAGGGGAAAACAAAGTTTAAAAAAAAATCAGAATAGAAGGAAACAGATTATCAACTCCCATCTATGAACAATGCACTTAACGCTCCATGTTTGGGCTGCTAATGACATGCACAGACTGGGAGGGGGTGGGGAGGTGTTCCTCCAACACAACCTGCCACATCTCACAGCCACTGCATAACAGAGATTTACTCTTCTAATGAAATCCTTTGCTTGCCAGTTGCTTAGCAACAAAAGTACTGATTCATATGGCACATACGGTATGCGCCTGACACTGCATTTCTGACACTTTGGAGGAAGGTTGCTTCTTGGATGAGGAAGAGAGGGTGAGAAGAAAACAGGGCAGGAGTTATGAAATGAATGCCAGGAGAGCAAAAGGCAGAGAGGGAGAGATTGGAAGTGAAAGGATGACCCGTCTCTGGCTGACTCCCACAGAGTAGCACAACAGGTTGGTGGAGCTCAGCAGCTCCACAAAAACACACAAAAAGACCTGACTGCTCTCTTATATGCGCACATAAACAGTGTTCAGCTGTGGACCCTGAAACAAAAAACCTCGGCATGATCCGTTTTCAGGAAAGCATTTCTGTTCCAATTTTCTACATCTATAAATAAATCTTGGCCAAAAACCAAACCAAACAAACGGATCCTCTTAAATATTAGTCGGAAAAATGTGTCGGTCTTTCAGGTTTATTCATTTATGAAGCAAAAACCTGAAATATTTGTAAGTTGTCCCTTTGTATCATGACAACTAATACAGCTGAATTCTTGGTAGTTAATATTTGGGTGCTGGGAAGATGTATTTTCTGTATTTTAAAGAAAGAAGATACATCGACATATTAAATAACCCATGACTCTAATTGTTATGTGCAGCCTTAATTGTAAGCAGCTTCAACCCAACCATGGAAATGATACAGACGTCTCCCTTCAAAAGGTCAGCACCACCCTACATGCAGCCTTTAGCGATTCTCTTCCACCCTGACTGCCTGTCTGAGAAATGAATGCACATGCATTAAGACAAACTGCTCCATCTCTTGCACTTTTATCAGCTAGTCCATCTTTGTCCTTAAGCATATGCGTAATGGCGGAAACTCTAAAATGAGACTTTATGGAAAAACACAACAGAAAGATTTTTTATTTTTCTAACACACAACTGCAGACGGCCTGGCGCAGATGATGTCATTACTGTGAGGCCGAAAATGTAGTAGCAGTTGAATTAAATACTACTGCTGCTGCTGTCTCTGGAGATTACACAAAGACACGCATGAACATATCTGACCCATGTAGCAGCCCCTGATAGCTCCACGTGTCCTCAACAGGTTAGAGTATTCCAGACTTTATGAAATACACTTGACAAACTGGACGGCATGTTCAGCTGAACAGTTTCAGAAAGAAAATGATGCCGACTTCAGATTATGTTGACAAGAACTCAAAAGGGGGGAACCTAAGCTAAGTTGCTGTTTACAGAAGATTAAAAATCCCTTGTCCTCAATAAAATGCAGCTGGATGGATTTTTGTTTGTAAAAATAAGATTCAGCAGCACATTTTGCCTCTGCTACTCTGTTTGTTCTGTAAATTATCCAGTGAGAAATTCTTCAACAGAATGTAGCTCCAATCCAAAATGTCCTGCGCTTGAGGCCGGTGGATTATCCACATTAAGCGGGACATGATATCTGGAAACACCAGGTTTTAGTTTTGCCCCCCCCTATTTTTAGCAGCACAATTTAACTTCCACTAACCTTCAATGTATGACCACAAGCATTGGTTGTACATTGTACAAATGTCAAACTATCTTCATAATATTCCCTCAAATTATTTTCTAATTGTGTGGGAATTAAGCTCCTCAACATGTTAAATTCATATGATAGTTAAGCTTTTTACAATACTTGTAGGTTACTTGTGCGCTGGATCACCTTCAAATCAACTAAGAACAAACTGAATGCGGTGCACCAACAAGTGTCAGCTGTAGCTCCAACTGCAAACCTGCTGTTAACGAGGACCAACTTTCCTCGTTAACAGCCTACAGTCCAAGATCAAAGAGGTTTTATTATAACAGGTTCGCATTGTATGTGACATTAAGCCAAGAATAGCAGAGTTCATTATTCAGAGTCATGCACTTTGATTGGACCTACTACAGATTTAATTACAAGCCCAAATCAAACTGGCTGCTACACAAAAACCCCTCTATGATGATTTCATGGAGGAGTGCTGCGTTATGAAATGAGCTGGCGTACCTTCTTTTTGGCGTTACAGTGGCAGCATACGGTCCACAGGTATTTGAGAGTTCTCCACAGCAGGATTATGAAGAGACCCCCAAAGAAAGTGACCATGGAAGAGGCGAGGAAAGCCCACCACATCCGCTGGCCGTTGTTATCACAGGGCACATCTGGTGAGAACGGGATAATCACATTCATCTTGGATATGTGGATGGATGGGTCCGGGTTGAATCTCTCCCTGTTTTTCGGCATTACCGACTTCTGGTCACCTGCCAGCCCCTAAAAACAAACAATCAACTCAACTGGGATTCAGGGCCTTTGGGGAGCTCCAGCAAGCGCCCCCTGATGCCACAACGGCTCAGGCATGTTCAGCCAACCACCTTCCGCTCCTCTTCATCTCATCTGGCTTCACTCTAAGCAAAGATGTAAAAGTTAAAGTCCACAAGAGCCACACTCGCAATTAAAAAAAAAAAAAAAAACAACCCCAAAAAACCCCCCAAACTTCTTTTGAAATTAAGATCTCAGTCGTGCGCCTCACGACGCGTGTTCGTTGCCGGGATTGCGCGTCATCCGTTAGACGTTTGCGTAAAAATCAAATTTCTTGTTCAAACTCCTCAAAACTCACGGTTTTCTCACAGATCCGATGGATGAAACTGCAGCGGCGTTATGATAACACTGAAGAGGCGTGCTGTCGTCGCCAGTCGATTCACTCACTCCCCCACCTTGTTTTTTTTACAGCGTAGCCTTCAGCAGGTCCGCTACTTGAGCTCAGCACCGCGCACTGTTGAATGCAGTCCTCGCGTCAAAGGCCGCAGTTTGTCGTTTCCTTTACGGATATATCGTTTGGGTTGGGAAAAAAAATGACCGTTTTATTCTTGTACGCAATTCTCGTTCTCCGACTCCCTCCGTCACATCCATTTGTTGGAAGATGGCATCGCAGATTTACAGGTAGCGGGGGAGGAGCCATCAATAGCAGACGTCGATGCTTATCTTGATGTCTGGTTATTTATAGTGACCGCTTCATCAATTTTTGATGGTTGTAACTTTATGGTTAGAGCCACCGTGCTTTTAAACCCTTAATTTTGTACGGACGTTTTAGTTTTGTACATTAGATCTATGTTCCTAAACTATAATCAAATTTCAAACTGTATTTCCATAATAAGGTGGGGCAAACTGACGAAAATGAAATTCTCTTATTGGTGTCCTGTATCTTTATATGGAGCTTTAACATCAATCTAAGGCTGTCTGGAGCCTTTAAACGAGAAAACGTTTTCTCCAGCAGTGATGGAAATACGGGTTTAAAAAACACATTGCAGCAGAGAATACACCATACATTTTCATTGTTTCCACGCCACCACGCATTAAAGGCTTAGAAAACCCAAAATGTAAAAAGTTTCCAAATATTGGAATAAGAGTATTTATATAGGCAGTTATAAAACATGGTAAGGAAAAGTACTAAACAGGACATCTTGTTTTCTCTCGTCTAGTGGTAAATTACTCCCCCTCGAGGACAAACTGTGCACTGATTGAGGTCCAACTTGAGTCCAGTTTTTCTTGATAAATAACCAGCCCGCTATTTGTGAGCTGATGTTAGCATTCAGATGTGCAAAGAAAACACAGACAACTTGCACTCCATTAATTGAATGTTTAATATTTTATAGAAACAATAACCTTCATTTGGAGAAAGCCTGATGTAAAGTGTTTTATCTGACATCCAGATGAAATGCTCTCAACGTGATTGACGTGAAAATTCAAGGAGGAACACGTACATGTGTTTAGCCAACAGATGAAAAAAAAAAATCCCTTCTTAAATTTAAAAACAAAAAAAATTAAAAAATAAAAATCCACCTGACAAAGAATATTGGCAGAAACTAAGCAAACCTGCTGCGTGATTTACAAGGAAAACTGCAGTGTTAATAAGTGTGATGTATTAAATATATTTAGCTTGGCACAATATTATATGAGAGCAGTGAAATGATCCAAATAAAGACTGACATAATGTGAAGGAAGCAATTTCTCCTCTATAAATAAGAACATTATTCACTAGAGAGCTACAGTTGTATAACAAAGGATCATAACCAACATCTTTGACTTGATTAGATAAATTAAATGGCAAGAGAAGACATAAATATCAAGGAGGGAACACAGTGGTCCATCTTCAGTTTGGAGTTGATGCAGAGTCCCTGTGGTCTGACAATTCAAGGGATTAAAGGAGTGCTACTGAATATGAGGGAATACACAATTCAAGTATTGAAGACTAGTGTAAACAAGTCTCTGTACTACATAATTACTGTAGTAGGAATATTGCAAATCATGTGTGCTGATATTGCTGTAACCATCGAGTCGGCTGTGAACTGCTGGATTTGAACATCTTCGCTACATCCTGGAATCTTTCTGGGTGACATGAACAAGGGGAGATACTTTTACAGGGCTCCATCTGGAATCCACAGTACTTTACTCTGTTCCTGCTCCACGATGGTCATGATCTGAGTGCAAATGTAGGAGACGCTGCCTCCCTGGACAATACCTGCAATACAGTTGGGAGGAGGGTGGTATTTTTGTGGTTAACACATCCCATTGAAAGTTCTTTCATTTTTTCCCCATTCAGTCACTCAGCTCCCAGACCAATGTGATTTTTTCTTGTTTTTGCATAATCCAAGCACTACTCATTTTCAATTATATCAAGCATGTAATGAGACTAATGTTGACACCAACCAACAGGACTGTGGAAATAAAAGACTTACAGTTGTAAACTGTGAAGACAAACTGGTATAAGCTGTCTATCAACAGATACTTTTAATGAAAGTGCTGATAAATATAATCACAAACGTGGCATGTGTGCAGAAGTTGGCCGGCCAACTCTCCCTAATAGATGGGATCAGTTGTGGTATGTGTTCATTGCAAAAGCCCTTGTGTACAAGTCGCCTCCTTTTCTAGTCATTAATCAGGCAGACAGTTGGGTGTCAGACTGTCTGCTGCTCCAGATACCAGAACTTTAACTCTTCTTAAAGAACACACATACAGTGCTCCCAATACCTCCTCTTTAAGACTAAACTCTAAATAACATGAAATAAATACAGTTAAAAACAAATCTCAGAGACTATCACCAAAAATTTTGGACATACAGCGATAAATGCCATTAAACAGTTTGTGTCTGATTATTGATGAACTGACTTTTAAGCCCAAGGTGAAAAAATGGTTACAAAAATACACCTTTCTTTGTAAACTGGGATTCAGTTTGCAGTTACACATTTCTGTGTACTGTAGGTGTGGTTAAGGTTACAATAATTAGAATTATAATGCCTGTATACAAATTAACATCGAGTGAACATAAGCCTATCCCACCAACCTGTGAAGAAGCGGCTGTAGTCCTGCTCTATTTTCTGCGCTGCCTCAAACTGCTCCCTGGAATGTTTCTGAGACAGTTTATCCCGCAGGTACAAAGGGTCCTTCTGCTCTCTGAGGAAACATCAGCCCTGTCAGCCTGCTACAAAACCTCATTTCAAACACTCAAAGTGTCAGATTCTTGATGTCAACAAAACAGTCACAATTTCCATATTTTGTATTACTAAAAATCTGCAGACATGTTTATAACAGTAATAATAGTGTGTGGATATTTTAATACATCTTGAACATTGCTAAATACAAATTTAGAGTGAATTTCTTTTATACAAAAATGTGAATACATTTATCCCAATTCAACTGCATATAAATTATTCATGTTTCTGGGCTGCTACTGCCAACATTAACTTAAATGAAAACCATTTTCCTGGAAATTCTACTGGCAGTAATAGACAAGAAAGTCTTTTTGGATAAATCAGCAAAGTTAACAAGGATCAACTACCCTTATTAGCATTTTATCGAAATAAAATAAAAAAATACTCAGATGTTGACTAAAGTAACTATAGATGCAATTTAAAGGAGATTTCTACTAGTTTTTACAGCAAAACTTCTCATTTCTGCCAAGAAATCTAACAGCTTAGCTTCAATGAAATCTCCCTACTTTAAACCCATCCATCCCACTCAGTACCCATGACCGCACAAAGCCTTGAGAATTCATGTGTTTACCAGTCTTCATCTTTTACCTCTGACTTAACCTAGAATACCACTGTCTCTCTCCTTTCACTCATTATGCAGTCAACATTTTGGTCTGCTGATGCTTCTCAGAGGATAGAAACCCATGAAAAACCTTGGGCTCCTGTCAGTTGCTGCAGCAGGCAGTGGGAGGTGTGTTTTTGTGTACATGGAAGCTGAGGCCGGCAGGGCATCGTGTGTTTTTAGCCACCCACACCACGAAGCGGAGCCACAGGCCTCGTGAGCCCCTCCCAGGACAGCTGGCACTCAGCTGATGACAGCGAAGGCTTAGCAGGAATCAATCTGAACCATGTTTGCCTGCTGCACCGTTTCATAGATTTATGGACGCGTGTGTGTACGTGCGTGGTGGAAAAAGCCTGTTCCTGCCCGACCCGAGTTTGCCCTGATTTGCATGCGTTTGTGTGCGCATGTGCATGAAGCACCATGCCGAAGGTTCAGCAGATTTAATCTTCCCACGGATTACAAATGAAAAAGCAGAGGATCTGTGAGCCATCACCATCAGTCGATGAAAACAGGTGGTGGAAGAGAGCACGTCGTGTCTTCGCAACTAATGATGCTGATCAAATTTTGGTTGATCAATTCGTTTTGTTATTGATGGAGGGCAAATGTGATTATAAAACCAGCAAGACTTCTGCGGATGCCAATTTCCCAAGCAACTGTCTCAAGCCAGATAAAATTAAGCATAATCAGGAATAATCAGTCCTTCAAGCGAGAATGGCTTTAAAATGGGGGAACTTTAAGTAATCTTTAAATAATTCTTTATGACCTGACATTTTTAGATTACATATTGATTTAATGCCCAAGTAGTTATTTGCAAAATAGAAACAGATTATTGGTTTAGTTCAGAATATACGGATGAGTTTTGTTCATGAATGTGGCTTTATTTGAAAATGCTATGGCCCACATTTTCCCCTTTCTTCTCAGAAACAGCCTCTAGAGGCAAAAGCTCTGGCAAGAGTTGCCTCTGTATGTTGCCTCCAGAGGCAACATACAGAGTTCTCTCTGTATGTTGTTCAAGGTTTGGAGCTTGACAAATAACTGGGTAAACCACAACACAAAGCATGCTCAACGTGTCTGACAGGTAGAAATAAAAAAAAAAAAACAATTTTAAAAGTCAAAGCAGGCATGAAATTACTCACTTTATCTGCTTGGCATTTTTGTAGCGGATGAATATGATGATTGGGTAGATGTGAACCATGTGAAGACGTTCAATGGCGTGAGGGGCAATGTCAAGTAAGCAGTGACAGTCCTATGAGAGAAGACAACATGAGAAATGGGAGATTTTTCAAAAAGAAGAAAAAAAAAAAAAAACACCACTGCAGAAAATATTTATTTTCACGCTCTGTGTGTTTAAAGACTTCTAGCAGTTTATGGGATATCAACAACATCATAAATGTCAACATAAAAAAAAATAAAGGTTCTTTGAAAATATGTAGCCAATCAAGTTATTTTAATCAGTTTGGAAGTTTGGCTGTATTGCATTATTTGGAATGCAGCTGAAATTCCTCTGAAGATTGTAAGAAAAGTTGGAAAGACAGCAGTGCATAAACTTCAAGATACAACTGCTATTGGTGCAGGGTCATAAATGTGTCATTTCTGGACAAGCAAATCAATAATAATGCAGATTAAGGTCATTTTAAATTTACCTTTTCTGTGATTTCTTTTATTGAGGCGACTGTTGTCACGTCAAAATGCCCACTCCTCCGTTTGTAATCAATGAACACACAATCCTTTACTCCACGCTCTATTGCCTGCTGAGATGCCTTCATAATTTCTAAAAGTAAAGAAAAAAAAAAACAGCAACATTTTTTATTTTAATATACACGTCAAGTTCTCTGATCTTTGAGTTTCATGTTAGGTAGCTCTCAGTGAAATCGCCCTTGCGCAATAACACAAGTTTGATGGACACACACATCCTTCATGTATAAATTCACACAAATCAGAAGCTCACCAGGCAAACAGCGACAGAACTTGGTAGGAGCCTCCTTCTCCAACATGTCCTTACAGGCCTCCACTAATGGACCCAAGATCAGCACTGGACGAGGCGAAGAGTACTCCACCTTCTGAACCCGCTGGTACATGAGGCTCACGCCGTCTGTGCAGGGAATAAACCAAAGCAATTTATTCCAAAGGCATAACAGGAGAGAGACACTGCCGCTCATTTTAACCGTGGTTTCTGTGTTATGTGAAAGCTTCAGTTTCTTTCAAGAAAAATCCAGCTATATAAACACATCTTCATGCCTGAGATCTGCCTCACAAATCATCACGTAAGGTTAATAGGGACATTCAAAGTAGCAGCTTCTATCTAGTATCAAGCCTAAAGAATAAAATCTGAACTTTTCAAACTTGAGAGCATTATTAAGTCTTAGAGATTAGGCTTAATTGGGAAAAGGCTTTCATTAAAAAAAAATAAATGTATGAACTTTTCTTTAAACACTTAAAAGGCAACTATTTTAAACACCAAAGACTAAAATTTATTTGGTAAAACTGTGGTGTCTGTGATGAAATGTAATTATGTTTGTTGCACCTCCAGATGCAGCTGTGTGAAGTCTGATAAATTGACTGAAGTCAAGACTATATCCAGTAAATTAAATCTTGGATGCTTAGAAAGTGAGCAAGCCTCTGCAGCGTGCTCCACATTCAAACCTCTGACAAATCTGCCTGTGGTTGAACAGATTTGTGGGTAATTTTAGGTCCAACTCTTGTGAAGGAATGTGTGAAATACAATAATCAGATTCTGCTGTATTCACTGTGAACTTTTTGATTTCAAACAGTCCTTTGTAAGTTTAACAATGTGACGACAGTATAATGCAATGCTGGTGAAGTAAGCGCTCAAGAAAATCCAAATATGTGCTTATTCCAGAATCAACCTTTCTTATACAATTATGTCTTTTTTTGTGCATTTTTAAAATAAAGTTGTGTTTAGAAGAGGGTTTCTCACCCTCTGTGATGGGTAAAGAATCTGTGCTAATGGCGTCCAAAGCCGTCATGTCCTTTCCATCCTTGGATCCACTCCGTTTGTGCTTTAGCCTCCGGCGAAAGAATGACCTCCGAGCAGCAGCAGACAGCGTCCTGCTAGTGCCGTTTTCATCCTTCATATCAGCCATGCTGTGCCTTCTGTAGAATTCCTGGTCCATCCTTATGGAGATAATATTTCAATCCATATCAACATGCTATCAAACTAATGTTCTTTAACATTAAAGTTTGATGAATGTAGAATTTCTCAACAGATTTTCTAAATCAGAAAACCACAAATTCTTACACTGTACTTACATGTATTTACTTGGAATCTGTCCTTTCTCTAGTTTCTGTGCACTCTCATCAAGCTGCCAGGCCATCCAGAAGCCAAAATTACCATTTGGTAGTGTGTCTTCAACATAAAGGATGTCATCTTTCTTAAAGCTTAGCTCCTGCTCCATTTCTGCCACTCTCTCATAAAGTGCTCTGCCAAATATGAATAAAGTAGTTGGGGAAGATGTCAATGGCATGATAAACAAAACTTTGCAGACTATAATGGAAAAACAAGTCTTACAAGCTATACTCTACAAGCTTCAACGAGTTATTGACCTGACACACAAATCACCAAAACATGTCTGTTCTGTTAGCTCAATGTTCCCAAACTTTACTGCCCATTTCCCGGTGGTTAGGTTCCATTTTGGATTTTGTTTAACATAAAATTAAAAAGGCACAATATTCATGTCATCTCAGCAGTTTAATTTCAGTGGCCTGATAAATATTCAGGGTACCTTATGAAAAATCCATCTCTGGGACTCTCTCTTACTGCATCAAGGTTGTCTGCATAGTTCTGGACCTTGAAGGTGATCGTTTCAGCTGGTTTCAACAATTCCAGGTAAGCATCTTCTTTAGTTTTGTTCTTCATGCTGACACCATTGTACTGTTTAAAAAACAAACAAATAAATTAAAACTATAAAGACAATCATCTATAAGACAGAAAGCAGTCAGATTCTATGTCTAAACCTGCTTTAATGTGCTTTTCTTCTAGCCTCAGAGCATTATAATACAGGTACACAAATCACACAATTATGTCCAGTATTGTTTTCACTACAGCTACTGCAACTTACTTTTTATTGAACACATGACAACTTTGGTGCATCACAAATATTGACAAATATGAAAGATACCTCCAGCATCAAATCTCCAGGCAGTAAACCATCAGGACCCCTAGCAGGGCTGTCATCATCTAAACTCTCCACAAAGATGCCATAAAGGTTCCCTCCACAGATCTGAACTCCCAGCTCCACGTGGATCCTCTTCAGCCTCACCAACCGATACTCTGGAACCCTGCGTGGATTTGAACCAGGAAGCCTGAAAGAAAAATACATTTTAAGAAGTTCGACCAGTAGATTCAAAGTCTATTTTAAAGGGCTGTATTAAAACACCATATCAACCCAGCGAACATAAAAGCAGATATAAAGCTACTACCTGGAGGAGATGTGTGGACTAGTGGCAGGAGTCGTTTGTTTGGATGCAGGAGTAATCGTGCCTTCATCCTGCTCACTCAGTAAATCTACAGTGGAGTGATTCTCCGGTGTGGTGGCTCCGCTGTCATGGGGTGACGGCTGGTTGCTGATGGATTCCATCCGAGAACTAAAAAGATGAGAAACAAAGTCAGAATCTTTTCTAATCATTTAATATTTTACCCTAAAGTCCAAATAACTGTTTTTTAGAGAATACACTTTAGGGTTTGTTTACTGTAATAGCACATGCGTGCCATCTCCTTTTTAGTGTTAATATTTGTTAATCATAATTACATAACCCATTTCTTATTCCTGTGCTACAGTATGAAGTCTTTACAATTGTGTACTCATGCGTTTGCTTTGCACATACTGTACTTTATACAGAAAAGGGCACTGCTAAGCTCTCGTCTCCCTCTTACCCTGAATGAGAGTGATTCCCCAGCTGAAACATGTGTGGATTATACTGAGCCAAAATGGTGACCGTGTCACATTGCTGCCCAATCACCAGCCGTGCCTGCTGCTCATTGGCATTGCGAAGGTTGATTCCATTAAACTGGAAACAGAAGGGATTCATTAGAGGCAGAAAAAAAAAAAAAAGATAAATCATGGATATGCAGTAAAGTAGCTAATGTACCTCAAGAAGTTGATCTCCGTACTCTAATCGAGCTTGATGAGCAATGCTACCTGCTGTCACTTTGGACACAAACACTCCGCCATTCTCTCCACTCACAATGGAGATACCAAGCGGTTCTGCTCCCTTCTGTACCGTCACATTTCGTGGCTCCCCCAGGTATGGCCTTCAGGGGGAAAAAGAACATTTGTGTTTTGACATCTTATAGAAAAGTTGCAAGCATGCAACTTTGGGGAAGAAAAAAAAAAAAAAAAAAAAAATTAGAATAAGCTCTTCCCTTCAATCTAATGTTTTCCTACACAATATGAGTCTGCATGCTATCATGCATGTCATGTATGCAAATAATCACCAAATCATGTGACATTTTTCACACAAATGTGTATTGTTCAAACAATAATATGCACGTACCAGCCACAACATTAAAAACCCCTTGCAGGTAAAGTAAATAACAGTAATCACGATCCTGGTATGTGGCTCATACCACCCACAAAAACAGCAGCACCATATGAAGGCAATGACAGTCCCCAACTGGACAATGTCAGGGCCTCCAACCTCTCAAAATCCCAATCTGATCAAGCATCTGATGCTTGAGCCTGTAGCCTCATGTCTGACAATACCAGACACGCTCAAAGGTCCAAGCTGTTTTTGTAGCACACTGTACCAAGAACAAGGTTTTAATGTTGTGGCTGATGTGCCAAGCGTGCATTTTCAAATCCCACTTCATGTCATGCAATCATACAACATTTAACAGCATTCTGAATAAATAATGAGCAGAGAAGATGACGACCTAAGGATACACATCCATTTCATTACTGCCATTATTAAACATTCAAAAGAATCTAGCACCGCTGCTGCAAAGTGAGTCTAGACTGTAACATTTATATATGCAGAGTGTAGGCAGAATGATAAGATCTGTGCTCCAACAGTCCTGCAGACAGTGCTTATACTGTATGTGCTACCAGCACAAGACAAACCTCAAGCTTCTTAAAGAGAAGAACTTGGGCTTAATTCCAAGTGGAGGTCTAACAGAGGAAGTGCAGTAAGAGACAAATCTGAGAAGCAGAATGACAGGGAAAAAATAAAAACAGACAAAGACAGAAAGATTTCAAGTTACAAGGCTCAGCAGCAGAGAAGAAAGTCAAGATAATCAAATGATAGATTGTGGTGACAGTGTTGGATGGAGGCTTGAGGCTTTGTTTACTGCTTTGCAAGCATTTAATCACAATGAACCAGACAAAAAGTACAGACAAATGGTGGAAAACATGTCTTGTGGTGCTGAATTATGGTGGGATAAAGATTCGGACAATGACGAGGATTCGGTTGGCCTACCCATCCTTTCGCCTGTCACCAATTGAAGCAGGGCTGACTGATATCCTAGGTTGGGTGGAAATGGAGCTCTGCGATTGGCTGCTAGTGAAAGACGACGTGTCCAGGTTGACAGGGGACATTGGAGGTGTTGGGCTGCTACCCTCCGAATGTGTAAGCGAGCCTGGAGTGACAGAGGATATTAAAAAATTGAAGTAACATTTGGTACCAGTAGATGTTGCTCCCAGTCTGAACAGTACCTTTGTCAGATCCAGTGGCGCGAGGATAACGAATTGGAGGGATCTTAATCCGTTCTGCTCTAAATTGAGTACCAGAGGTGCCTAAGAGAAAAAAACAAAACAAAAAAAAAAAAAAAAAAAAAAAAAAAAAAAAAAAAAACACAGGAAATTTATTAAAAGGGTCAGTTGACCCATAATGGAAAAAAAAGAAAACAAGAAACATTTTCTCACACAACTGAGGGTATCCAACCATGTTGATATGGGAATTCCCCAGGAAATATATGAACAACTGTGATAAGCCCTTTTCCCCGACACTGCTAATCTAAATATTTACCACAGAGCAAATGTTTGAAGTAGCCAGTTAATCACCATCGTCTCCTGAGCCAATTAAACTGCTACAAGACTTTCTAACTCATTACAGGAGAGTTGCATTTAAAACTGACATTTCATAAATATGAGTTTAAGAGTAAAATTAAAGTTAAATGATTTTGTGTCACAGAAGTCCGTGTTTGCCAACAATGCAACTCGACGCCAGTTAGGTGTTTTGCTAGCAGTGATAAATAGTGGGCTAAATAAGTGCGGACTGAATTAAGAAAAATGTAAACAACATTATTCACATTTTAAACATGTCGTGATTACCATAAAACTAGGGCACCATACATACTCATTCTGTTGCTGCAGGGCAAGGAGTTAGTACTGTGTGGTGGTTGGCTGCAGCTCCGCTCAGTCGGGTTTCCAGTGCGCTTGTGGCTGAGGTCCAGACTGAGGCGACCTTGATGCTGGGGGCTAAGAGTAGAGGGGGGGGGGGGGGGGGGGGAAAAAAAAAAGGCCTGCGTAAGTCCCCCGGCAGTCAATTATTCAACCCAGGGCAAGATATAATTTGCTACATGCCATCTGTCCATGAGATCTGGGGCAGGATACACAGTTGTTTCGCTGCTATAAATACACCATTCAGGATTTAGCAAATCTGTGGTTAAAATGAAAAACAATACTACTAGAACTAATGTCTACTTTGCAGTAAGCATCAAAATAAACTGTTAAATCAATCTATCTATATAAAAAACAACATCTGAAATTGTCTTTTATTTCTAACTAATGCACCAAAAACCAGAAGTATGCAGAATACAATCACAGCAAAAAAAGAATACAGAATAATTATTAATTAATCTCTCTCTCTGCTTCAAAAGAGACAGTCTCACAGTTGAGATAAAATATCAGTTTTCTAACAGATATAGATATTTCAAGATGTCATAACAAGGAAAAAAGTAAACTTAAAAAGCATTTGGAGAACACTTTTCTCCAACGAGGCCGATGACCTAGCTCAGAATTTCTTAACGACGTGACCTGGTTCTGTCCCAAAATCTGGTGGCTTTCTTTGTCCCTGCTCCACATTTCCACCAAGTTGTATTTGACTAGTTGCTGCATTATCTGTCTAACAGACAAAAACAGCACTGAAGATACTCTACCTGTCGAATAATTCAATTAATCATGGGTGAACTCTATTAAGTCAATTCAAAGACCTGGAATTGAGAGTTCTGTTTCACCGACAAATTGTAGTGGTTTAGTCGACTCAGCTACCTTCTTCCTATTAAATGTCTGCAGTGAATGAGGTGTGATTGAAACAGAAAATTTTACTTGACACTAAATGCAAAATAAGTATACTCATTAATTCATATATTCACATGGCAAAATGACAAGATTTATTTTTAGGATTCACAACAGTAAAAAGGCTCGTGAAGAAGAGTTGGACTCGTGCATGTCGAAAAGACTGACAGAACACCTTGTGTGTGTATGAGGATGACTGCTCGAGCTGGGAGCTGGAGGAGGGTTGTTGGCCTGGACCTCATGGCTCCAGGCTGTGTAGACAGGGTTCCTCATGACAGCCGTCACAGCAGGGCAAGGGGCAAAACTTCGTTGTGCAGGGTCTGGAGGACAAATAGTGGGATTAGACATCAACAAGTAGTAGTTATGTGACACTTCCATCCTATAAATATCAAGCCTTTATTAGTTCAATAGAAAAAACCCCAACAAATCGAAATCAACTTTCTATTTTTATTATTAGTGATCCATGCAGTGTTTGGAAATGTGAAAAAAAAGGAAAAAAAGTGAACACATTAAGCTGTTCCCATAACTTACGTGATGCAATGCTACTGTAGCTTTTGGGTGCATATTGTACGCTGTACCGATTGGTTCGTATAGGAGAGAAACGTAACAAGTCCACTGGCTCTGGGGAGTGTTCATCGTTAGAGAAACTCTGTACCTGCAAGGAGCAAACGTACAGCTTGTAAGCCTTTTAATTTCTGAGGAAATAAGGGACACAAAATAACACAAACCATAGCATCTATAAGATGTCAAATAGTAAATTCCTCAACATGTTCTTTAAATACTCAGTTACCTGAATGGGAACAGGAATGTGCAATGGAGTCACATTTCGACGTAGTGCTGGTGCTGATTTTGGCCGGTATCTCTTTTTTCCTTGCACTTCAGTCCTGTACCGGTTCTCCTCCTCTTCTTCCTCCTCAGCAGGTTTCTTGGAGCTGCCCTTGGCCTCTCCTGGAGGGCCATCATTGAAATAGCATTGGTTTCCCACCTCTCCCTTGTCCTTAGGATTCGTAGCTTGGGCAGGGGATGCTGGTGGTGTGCCGGTGGTAATGGTGGAGTCCGACGCGGAGCTGTTCTGCTGCCGATGCTTGAACCTAAACGAGTCGCTCCTTGCTGGTGGGGTGGGGGGTGTCTGAGCAGATTCAGACACTGAGCTCTGCGGTGAGTGAGACAGGGACATGTAGTCCAGTTTTTGGGCTGCATCAGGTCTCCTGAAAGCATTCATGTCAAAAATAGACTTCCTCTGTTTGGGCTTCTTATAGATGGACAGTTGGGTGTACTCTGAAACAGTTCCCACTATGACTTTAGGCCATGTGCCTCCACTGGGCTTGACTGGCGAGCTCTGCACTCGGTCCACAGCAGCCTGTGGTGAGCTGCAGTCGGACAGAAGAGGGGTGAAGGTAAAAGGCCGATGCTGGAGGTCCTGCCTCCGGTAGCAGAACTCTGGGTGGGGTTCCGAAGGACTATGTGAGGCAGAAAAGGAACGGGAATGCGGGGAACCATTGGAAAAGGGTTTGTGGTGAGAGTGAGTGCTGCCACTGCTGCTATTCAGGGAGTCACCGGTATCCTTGCAGGCTTCCTCCCCTCTGCTGCCAAAGTCACAGCTACAAATGTCAGTTTGTGTGGAACAATTGTGCTTAGAGTTTCTGCAGTTTCTCGTGTGGCCCTCACAGGACTGGAGTCGCGGGTTCTTTTCAGAGTCTCTCAAAGTTTCATATAAACTCTGCCCAGAACAGCTTTGGGGAAAGAACTGTGCAGGAAGAAATGTTGATAAATATACATTAAAATAGTTTAAATGCAATAAATGGCTTCCGATGAAATGGACGATCGCTGACATTTTTAACCAAGAACTTGAGATAGCATTTAAAAATTAAAGATACTGGTAGCAATTAAGGTTTAAGAAGACTTTGCATTGTCTATTAACCCAATGAGCATTTGCACGAAGTAAGCATTGTACAACTAGCATAAAGCCTGACTATTAGAAGGAGTCTATTAGAAGAAACAGCAGTATGTGATGTTACAGTTGTGAGAATCTGTATGTGTTTGGGTTACGGAGTTCTTACCTTCATGAGGGAGAGGCTGAGAGAATTTCGGCAGTTTCTCAGCAGAGACTCACATTCAGAGAGCGACTTGTTATCGAGCGCAATTCCATTGATCTGAGGG
>NW_005187470.1:1042224-1049599 GCF_000239375.1 Pundamilia nyererei
AAAAAAGAAAACTCTAAATGATCCTTACTCTGTGCTTCTCAAATTCTACAACTTCTGTCTCCCACTCCATTGAGTCAGTGTCTATGGCTGAATCATGTGAACTGTGGGCCATCAGCTGACGATATCTTGCTTCCTTTTCCAGCTCATCTTCCAACTTTTCTCTACAGGAAACATGAAATATGTAGCTCTTCAGTAAGTATTTCAAAGTAATTTGAACTGTCCTGTGTAAATAAAATTCATCCACTGGGTGGCACAAAAGATCATTAAGGAAGAGAAGCACTTTTAACACAAATATAAATCAATGAATAATATTCAAGTTTACCTAAAATAGAACACAAGACATTTATCTGTCTCAAAAACAACTTTTGGGAGAAATAACGCACTTTAGTTCTTTGAGTTCCCGCGTCGCATCGTTCTTCTGCTTTCTCATGTCATCCAGATTCCTCAGAGCGTCTGCCAGATCACTCACAGCTCTATCCCTTTCTCGTCTCAGGTTGTCACACAGTGTACTGAGTGATGCACATATTGTCATCAGGTGTCACATAAAATACACACAAACTATTTTTGCCCAAGCCTCCTCGCAATGACATGCATCTACATCTATATTTTTAAAAAACAAATTCTTACCGAATGCTCTCTCTTTCTGCTACAATCTTGTCCCTCTCCTGGAAGGCCCAGTCCCGCCGACACTTGGCGACCTCAGCCTCCTGCAAGGCCTCCTTCAGCTCCTGCGAGATGGCCTCATACTGCTTCCTCAGCATCTCGATCTCCTTGGTGGCTCGTTCCATGTTCATGGTGGCAGAGTCCTGTTCCTGCAGGAGTAGATCAAATTGATGGGTGATAAATGTCACCGGAGAAGTGAAGGTGCTTTTAGTCCAATATAGTATTTGATAACATGTGGCAAATTCCTCTAAATGTGTGTCATAAGAAAGTATTTTCATCTTTCACCCACTCTGTACACTAACTTTGCAGTAATATTATACTCAACACATGTTTTTAATTATCAGCTTTACATCATTTTGGTGCGAGTTAAGCCTTGAAAGCTCATTGATGTAAATACCCGTTTGACAGCAGTCGTTTTGACTTGACATGGCACAAACACAGCTGTTACAAATTACAATAATGAATCTTGTCCTCTATTGAGGTGAAGCTTTAATGTGATTAGTATCACCTGTGTTTACCTCTAGCAGCAGCCAGAATGGCTGCTGTGAGAAAGGTTTGTTTGAATAATAGATCATTTATTTTTTCTGCTTGTACACTAATCAATAGACTAAATAAAGTGCTTTGTTTTGTTTTTTAAAATACAAGGTATTAATTACAAGCTATGAAGACATTGTTGCTTTTTTTAAGAAACAAAACTTTCAACTTAGCTGACTCCATCCATCCAAAAGCAAATTTCTGTAAACTAAGATGTAGTTTCCATCTATGATGTATAAAACAGCCATAGACTGGATTAGGTATATAAACCAGATATAATAAAACAAATGTAAAACTCAGTCTGATGGTGTATCTAGAGCGCTTGCACTAGATACACTGTTGCATTAATTCCATTTCAGTCTACAGTTTTGCTTAACAATCCATTTCTGACGCAGTGCAGATTTCTGGTGTACTTGGAAGTGAGGGTGAGGCCTGTCACTACAATTATTGGTAATTTCCTAATGTAGGCATCCCTGACTTTTATAATTAATCTGACAATCACTGTAAACAGAATGATGGGTGAGTAACACATTTCTCAACAGAAATCAATATGTAGAAACCAGCCAGCCGATTGAAGAAAAAATAAAATAAAAAACTACTACTATGTGAGATGGGATGAAGGGATTACTGTCAGAGAAATAAACCAATCCCTCCATTTGTGATGATAAATCATCTGTCCGTCTGGCTACCTGTCTGGCCTGGTAATACTCTTGCAACAGCTGGTCCCTCTGGATGATGGCCTCCGTCCTCTCCTTCCGGGCCACATCTCTTTCCTCACGCACTGTTTCGATGTCTTTGCAGGCCTGGTTCAGCTCCTTTTGGGCCTCAGCTTTGTCCTTGACCTCGTGACAGAATTTCTCCAGCAGCTCATTCTTTTCACAGATTGCTCGGTCCCTGTCCACCAGCGCTGAGGCCAGCTCCTTCATCAAAAAAAAAGAAAGAAAGAAAGAAAGAAAATAAAGAAAAAAAAAAAAGTAAATTTCTATATCTTTTTAAATTTTTACCTTGAGAATTTTGGAATATTTTAATATGATTTGCATATTGTTGTACATTTCCTTTTATGCCGACGTGTTTCTTACATCGCTGTGATTCTGGAATTCCCTCCTTGGGGAGGAATACATTCTTATCTCAGCACAAAGATATGCTGCCAGACAAACTTCCTATTAGATGAAGAACTAAAGAATTTTGCTCCTCTTAAAAGGATTTTTTATGTATTTATTTTGGAGAGCTTCTCAAGTTCATTTTACACAGAAGAGTTAAAAAGCATAACCAAATTTCTCTTCCTGAACTGTGGGTTTTAATAGCAGTGATCATGACGTGGTTACTTTTTAGCCACCCTAAACCTTTGACTGTTGCCAAAAAGAATGACTTCAGCAGTTTAACGACAAGAGATATTTAAGACACAGATGTTACGCAAATGGTCATTCTTCATTAACAGTTTCACTTAAATTAAAAGGAGCCCTGTAAATCTGAAGAAATTAATTTCTTTATAGTGCATGTATAATTCCAAATGTCTCTTATCACAATAGTTATTCCTCCAGTGCTTTCTGATCCCGTCTGTGAAATGGTTAACCGTTTTCAGTTCTCACTGATGATCCCTCATTTTAGCTTTTACCTGTCGGAGAGCCTCCAGCTCCTCACTGGCCACCCGTCTCTCTGACGAAGTGCTCTTTAGCTTCGCCTCTGCCATCTCCAGACCCGTCTGGAGCCTGTCCACCTCTTTGATCACCTGATCCCGCTCACTCATGATCAAGCGATATTCACTGATCACAGAGTCCCGCTCCTCCTTGTACTTCTCGCTGTCCTTTGCCGCCTTGAGCTGCTGGGTCTTGAGCCGCGTCACCTCAGACTGCAGCCGTTCCATCTCTCGCTGTAGCTCCTTATTGTGGGCTGTGGCCTTGGATAGTTCTTGGTGGGTGTTGTCAAACCTGCATCAGGCAGGGATTAAGGAATGCAGTGGATTCAATGATTTTTGGCCTTTTAAAACATTAAAATCATGAACAATAAGATCATAGACTGATCAAATGTGGAATTTAAACATCTAAAAAGAAAACCATAACTGCGAGGACATCTGCAAAGCTTCATCTGCATTGGATTAAGCACATTTTAAGCACTGTGCAGATCTGACTTTGGCTCTGTACTCAAGTACTCAGTTTGTAGTATAATTTGCTGCAACTGCTCTTTAGTTTGTTTTTTTTAACAGTTGCTCAGTTTTTGTGTGAAGTTTGTAGCCCTGCTGGCTTTGTAGACCTAATAATTCCAGCTTTACCTTCTTATTGAAGAAGAGTATTGCTGCTGATAGTGGATGGCAGCATCTCTTTGTTTCAGCAGCATGTCGAGTTGCTTCTGCAGCCGGTGGTTCTCTTCCTCAGCCTGGTCCAAACGACTCAAATCGGCATTGTGACTGGCCAACTTGTCATTGTAGCACTTCCTCAGAGTCTCATAGTCACTCTTCACGGCCTCCAACTTGTCCACAGCTGTGTCGTAGAGCTTGTTAAGGACATCAGAGGAGCCCTCTCTCATTACCTGCAAATAGCATTAAGTCGGGTTATTTAACAAATTAGAGGGCAATAATGGGACTACGGTATATCAAGATAAGAGCTGATGCAGTCACTTGGAAAAAGTTATCCGGAATACTTTTCAACTCTGTAGATGCTGAAATGTTGTGCTGTTTGATATAAATATAAAGTGAAGTGCCTAAATCATTTAATTACCCGTTTCAGTGGAGATTAAACAAAATGTTACTTTAAACTGTTGAAATATCACTTGAACTGTAGTGAACCAGATGATAACTTGTATCTAGCTTCTGTCTAGCTTCTTAACATCCTATAGGGCAGTCTGCTTCTGATGCAAGCAGCAACTGGGGTATACTACATGCTTTTAGCATGAATGGATAAGCTTAACTACCATTAAAAATGTATTGCCATTCAATTTTACTAGTTCTGTGGGAACTGTACAGGAAGAAATCGCAGGAGACTGTGGTCAAAACAGTGATTAATGTTACCACAGTTTCACCAATTAGCAACCACAGCTAAAAGATGAAGACGCTCAAATGTACAATAAGTACAGTCGACCTGACAGACAGAATTGCTGTCAAATCAGCTGAATAAACTTTTTGACTTGCTACCAGTAAGTTAATTTAGTTAATTTAGTTAATTAAGCACTGATGAGATCCAATGGACTCAGTCTGGCTTCATGTTTACAAATATTTTGTTCGTAACGTTTAAATTACTATTGAATCTAATCCAAATCATGAACAGAGTGCCAAAAACGGACAAACCAGGACACATTTAGACATGAAAAATTATAGTATGTAATTGGAATCTAACAACTGTACAATAAATGTCTTCTCTGGGCTGGCATCACTTAAAACTAATTTGACTCCTAATTTGACTGAGGCTGAACAGTAGTTTATGCAATGATGACATGACTTCTAGAGACAATGGGGAACGTATCCTTGCTATCAACTAGCCCTGTTATACACATTCTCCATGGTTATATAAGGCATTGCTAACATTTAATGATATGGTCTTGTGACTGCAGTCACGGTGAATGTCAGACTGAGTAATGGTGAGAGACTCAGGTCAAGTCATTTTTGTAATCTGAAAGAATGTTTTGATGGATGGAGACATGGAGAGGACAGAGCTTGTCTGACCCCATTTGTCTGAACAACATTGTCCTTTTGGACATAATGGTCACCGAGACAAGAGCAAATTAATGTCCATCTCAAATGTCAAGATCCAACTGATTTTATGTCAGCGGCCAACTAGAGATGGAAAGGGGTGTCTGCAAGTGTCTAGATAGTATATACCCATTTATGTTTTTGTGTCTGTATGTTGTTTGTGTCCCATTTTTTAACATGAATGGTGACAGAACTGAAAAATTACACAGGCACCTGCTGGTGTAGCATCTTCATATCAGCTACTTCCCTCTGATCATCATCATGCAGCCTCCTGAGCTCCTCGCAGGCCTGTTTCACATGGTTGTGCTCCCTGACCAGCTGGATGTTGTCCTGTCTCAGCACCTCGAGCTCCTCTTTCAGCTGGGTGTGCTCGCTCACCAGACGGCTGTGCAGTGTACTGTGGAGATAGCAGAATGGGTACAATCAAACCATGGGTGCTGCCAGCGATTTTTAAAATCAGCATTTACAGCACTGAATATATACATCTCCATCTACTGTGTCTCTGGCAACATATATTCAGCTAGTAAATCATAAATCAAAAAAAATATTTGGACACACACACACACGTCATTTGGATCGCACCAGTTAGCCACAGTGTAGGATGAAGAAAGTAAGTTAATACTTGAATTTAGTAGCTAAAAGCAGCTTCTTAAAAACATCTGAAATGTTTACTGTAGCCAGTTATGTCACTGCAGCTCTGCTGATTTGTGGTCAGGACTCTAACTTGGCCACTGGGACATGATTTACTGTTGTTGTCGATTTGCTTTAGCCCATTGTTTTGCTGAATCACCGAAACTCTTACAAACTTCAGGTCATAAACTGCTGCCTTGACATTCTCCTGGAACAATTTCTCGGTGCAGTTTCAAAGTAAACTGCATAAATTAATGATTGCAAGGTATATTAGCCCTGAAGCAGAACATCAGTCCCAAACTATGACGCTTCTTCTGCCATGCCTTACTGCTGGTCTACAGATTATTCTCACAGACGTAAGCACCATCTTTTTGTTTTTTATGATTCTTTTTAAAAAATATATTTTATTAGTCAAGAGCAATTTAGTCTCCTTTTTGGCCTTCTTCCATTGATACATCATGTTGATAAGATTTCTGTGGGTGCTTTCCACTTCCTCTTGTGTTGTTTGCCCTCTTCTTTCAGGATTTCATTACATATTGTTCTTCTGGTGTCATCTTTCCAGCACAATCACGTCAGTCTTATCTCCTTAACTGGAACACCCAACTCGAAGCAGGTTTTGAAGTAGCCAGCACAACAGTTTGCATACAAATCTTTTGTTGCAACTGGAAATGATTAACTGCTGCAGTTTGTGGTCAAACTAATCATTTCAGAACTACCTAAAAATTAAATTACACAAAGTACCCCGTGTTGACATAATTTCACATTCACAAACTGTTTTTTGTGTGTTAACTTTCACAGACGGCTTTACTGTGTTCTACCTACAGGCAATTAAGAATCACTAATTAACCTAATCCTGTTCTTGTACTGTGGGAGGAAGCCGGAGTACCCGGAGAGAACCCATGCAAACATGGGAGAACATGCCCTTCAGACAGGAGGTGGAGTCAAACTCAAGACCTTCTTGCTGAGCACCAACAGTGCTAACCATCACACCACCGTGCTGTCACTAAAAACAATTAATTAATTCATTTAAAGCCACAGGGCTGTTGTGGTCTTCCTGTCACTATATTAACATTAATAGGAAAAAAAAAACCCACCTCTTATGTAATAAAGCTTTAACTTGAAATTTTCTAAAACATGAATCACTAATAGGACTAATTGAAATTCTTCAGAATTACAAAGGGTTAATGGTTAAGTGTTTAGCGACTTACTAATTTAAGTACAATATACAACTGCTAGACATGAATGTGATTTTCCATTGACAAAAACATGCTGCTTAGAGTGAATGGTTGAGTACAGAGGCAGAGAGGACATTGATAAATAAAGACTCTCTCTGATGTGCAAACAGGACGCAAAAGTACAGGCTTAAACACGGACATAATCCTTCATCTGTCTGTTTGCATTGGGGGCCAGATGTTGGTTCCCTACACTTCAGAGGCTGTATGGCATCATTAAAAATCATACAAATGGACTAGCCTTCCCTTCATGTCAACTCAGTACAGCTTATCTCACTAGACACCAAATGCTCCGTTCGCAGCATTATCCTCACGGCAAAGATGCTCTGCCGCATACACAGGATTCACATACTGATTACAGAGCATGCTTATGGTGAACTCTTTACAAAAGGGTAATACTTATAGAGCATATTTTAGTCTCTTCCCTCAACCTTTAGCCAGAAATGTATGATTTGCCCTGCTACTAAATAATACAAATAGTCCCCCCCCCCTCAAACAATCCCAAAGATTAAATCAAATTGAAGAAGACCTGTTGGGATTTTTATAGCTTAACTGAGATTTTGAACTGATATAAAGGCTTCATCCCTATCACTCTTGCAAAAATAAAATCTGTTCTACGCAATCTGCTGTGAAT
>NW_005187470.1:1049619-1090573 GCF_000239375.1 Pundamilia nyererei
ACACACACACACGTCATTTGGATCGCACCAGTTAGCCACAGTGTAGGATGAAGAAAGTAAGTTAATACTTGAATTTAGTAGCTAAAAGCAGCTTCTTAAAAACATCTGAAATGTTTACTGTAGCCAGTTATGTCACTGCAGCTCTGCTGATTTGTGGTCAGGACTCTAACTTGGCCACTGGGACATGATTTACTGTTGTTGTCGATTTGCTTTAGCCCATTGTTTTGCTGAATCACCGAAACTCTTACAAACTTCAGGTCATAAACTGCTGCCTTGACATTCTCCTGGAACAATTTCTCGGTGCAGTTTCAAAGTAAACTGCATAAATTAATGATTGCAAGGTATATTAGCCCTGAAGCAGAACATCAGTCCCAAACTATGACGCTTCTTCTGCCATGCCTTACTGCTGGTCTACAGATTATTCTCACAGACGTAAGCACCATCTTTTTGTTTTTTATGATTCTTTTTAAAAAATATATTTTATTAGTCAAGAGCAATTTAGTCTCCTTTTTGGCCTTCTTCCATTGATACATCATGTTGATAAGATTTCTGTGGGTGCTTTCCACTTCCTCTTGTGTTGTTTGCCCTCTTCTTTCAGGATTTCATTACATATTGTTCTTCTGGTGTCATCTTTCCAGCACAATCACGTCAGTCTTATCTCCTTAACTGGAACACCCAACTCGAAGCAGGTTTTGAAGTAGCCAGCACAACAGTTTGCATACAAATCTTTTGTTGCAACTGGAAATGATTAACTGCTGCAGTTTGTGGTCAAACTAATCATTTCAGAACTACCTAAAAATTAAATTACACAAAGTACCCCGTGTTGACATAATTTCACATTCACAAACTGTTTTTTGTGTGTTAACTTTCACAGACGGCTTTACTGTGTTCTACCTACAGGCAATTAAGAATCACTAATTAACCTAATCCTGTTCTTGTACTGTGGGAGGAAGCCGGAGTACCCGGAGAGAACCCATGCAAACATGGGAGAACATGCCCTTCAGACAGGAGGTGGAGTCAAACTCAAGACCTTCTTGCTGAGCACCAACAGTGCTAACCATCACACCACCGTGCTGTCACTAAAAACAATTAATTAATTCATTTAAAGCCACAGGGCTGTTGTGGTCTTCCTGTCACTATATTAACATTAATAGGGAGAAAAAAAAAAAGGGGAGAGGAGGCCCCGTTGTTTCTCCCCTCTCTGGAAAAAAAAAAAAAAAAAAAAAAACCCACCTCTTATGTAATAAAGCTTTAACTTGAAATTTTCTAAAACATGAATCACTAATAGGACTAATTAAAATTCTTCAGAATTACTAAGGGTTAATGGTTAAGTGTTTAGCGACTTACTAATTTAAGTACAATATATAACTGCTAGACATGAATGTGATTTTCCATTGACAAAAACATGCTGCTTAGAGTGAATGGTTGAGTACAGAGGCAGAGAGGACATTGATAAATAAAGACTCTCTCTGATGTGCAAACAGGACGCAAAAGTACAGGCTTAAACACGGACATAATCCTTCATCTGTCTGTTTGCATTGGGGGCCAGATGTTGGTTCCCTACACTTCAGAGGCTGTATGGCATCATTAAAAATCATACAAATGGACTAGCCTTCCCTTCATGTCAACTCAGTACAGCTTATCTCACTAGACACCAAATGCTCCGTTCGCAGCATTATCCTCACGGCAAAGATGCTCTGCCGCATACACAGGATTCACATACTGATTACAGAGCATGCTTATGGTGAACTCTTTACAAAAGGGTAATACTTATAGAGCATATTTTAGTCTCTTCCCTCAACCTTTAGCCAGAAATGTATGATTTGCCCTGCTACTAAATAATACAAATAGTCCCCCCCCCCTCAAACAATCCCAAAGATTAAATCAAATTGAAGAAGACCTGTTGGGATTTTTATAGCTTAACTGAGATTTTGAACTGATATAAAGGCTTCATCCCTATCACTCTTGCAAAAATAAAATCTGTTCTACGCAATCTGCTGTGAATATGTGAGGAAGAACAGAATACTGGCTAAAAATGCTGCAGGCTGAGCTTGAATGCATACAGCACAAATCCACCGACTGTTAAAAAATTTACAAAGTCCCCTAGTAGGCTTTCCACTTACTGGTAGAAGTCTGCTTTCTTCACAGCCTCCTCGCACCTCTTCAGGGTGGTGCTATGCTGGTTCTGCAGGGATTGCAGGTCTGCCATTGCCTTCATACACTGCAGCTTCAGACGCTCATAGTCATGACCTGCTTTTGCATTCGGTCTATTTCACAGAGCAGGAAACAGGGAAACACACTTGCATCAAAAACCAAGTTCTGAGATGCCACATGGGACAACGTGAGAGCCATAAGTGAGATAAACATGCAAACTTTGTACTTTTGGGAGCGTAAGGAAAGAGAAAGTTCAACTGCATCCTCACATCTTATGCTCAACTCTAAAACAAAACGAGCACAAGTTTACGTCAAATAGCTCTTGCTTTTTTTTGGCAGGGCTTTTAAATGCTCAAGAATGCAAAATACCTCTATCTAAAGAGTGCAGGTAGAAACAAGATTGCTCTGCTTTTCTGCAAATGTGTTGGAAAACAGGCTGTAGAATGAGACTAAAACACTACCTGCAGTCATCAAAGGTGGTTCCAGGTGAAGAGAGGGCGAGACGTTTGCGTAGCTCATCCCTTTCACGCGTCACCTGTCTCAACTCTAACAGAATGGTCTCCATTTTCTCATTCACTTGGTGGCTGTCCATGTGAGCAGGTGGAGGGGAGGAAGCTTGAGCAGGAGTACCTGTGTGAGTCAGCATGTCACTGGTGGCTTGTGCCGATCGCAAAGTTCAAATGATGCGAGCGACGGGGTTCAGTGCAGTTTTATTTATGTCAGCTAGAGTGTATAGCAATATTTCAGTAAAAATGTAGTCTATGTTCATCTGAGCTGCAAACTTGGCTAAAGAAATAAATTACAAACATACAAGTTCATGATTATGTTACGGGTAAAGAGCTTGACCATTATTTTATTTAATCTATTAAATCGTTTAGCCAAAGTCACTTAAATATTGTCTGTCATCGTTGATCTACTCATTCAGTTTTGAATATACCACAAAAATAAACGTAGTGATAAACACTGGTTCAGCTTCAACAGCACAGACCAATCCTCTCTTCTAGAGTAGAAACAGATCTCTCTCTCGTGTGTGTATTTTTAAATCCTTGTCACATCTGTGTAATCACTTGCATGTGCTTAGAGTCTAAACAATTAGAAGCCGTCTGGTTCCTCAGAACAACTGTTTTTTTCGCCCCCCCCCCCTTTTCCAAAGAAGATTTTTTGGACCCATCTTTACCTTAAATCGTTAGTCATCATGAGTACCACACTCACCTAAGCTGCTGAGAGAGCTGCTGCTTTCTGAGTCCGATGGCATGGTGGACAAGACGCTGTAAGTGGACCCTGCAGCATGAACAGAAACATTAAAGTCAGGTCTAAGCGTACTCGACCGTGTCTGCTTTATGGTCAGATGATCATCTCCAGCATTGTATGGTACATCAAGGCAGTGCAGCTTGGGTTACATTCGGGAGCCTTTACTGAAAAAAGCCAGCTGGAGGAATAATAAGGTGGGACTTTCCCCAACTTGGGATGACGGGCCTGTGGGCTGACAGAGTGTAGCTAATTACCAGTTGGGCAGGGAGCTTGAATACATACTAGCCAGGGCCCCAAAGAGGCTGCAGCCTTAGAGCTTCTCCTTTTATCTCCTCTGACAACATCACACAGTCCCCCCCTTGTGAAAGGCCCTCTTTTATAGCTTACAGTGATTCATAATTAACGTTACAGAAAGGAAGCTTTATGTACACCACTGAACAATATGAAGAAGATGATGTTATTTCACACACCAATGTAAAAGTAATTCTTCAGTAGATTTTAAAAGAGAAAAGTATTTAAAAGGGAAATAACTGATGCAATCTGTGTGTGTCACGATCTACCAGAGTGTGCAGTTTTCACAACAGATTCAGAAAATACAGTGAAGAAACAATTAGCTTTTTACAACAACAGAGAAACAAATGGTTACACAAATGGTCAAGTCAATTAGAAATGTTGTCATTAAGTTACTATCTGGTCTGTCACCTTTTCTAAGAAAACAAGCAAAAACAAAAGATGTGTTGACTGCCTTCAGTATATTGCCAAATAAGATGCCATTTATCAGTGGGAGTGGCCAATATTTATCTGCTACAGTACATCATGTTTTCACTACCAACAGTTCTAAAGCAGTGAGATGAAGAACTGGTACACTTTTAAAAATGAAAACATTTTAATTCTTCCCAGAAGTGGACTTCTCAGCAAATTCAGCCCAAGGTCAGAGCGTGCAATGCTGAGCTACATCTCCGACTCTACAGGCTTCAGTTAGCATGTTAAATGCTCAAGTTTATGACAGTATATTTGGATAAAGATGGAAAAACTATGGTAATAGGGATCTGTATTAAAATGCAAACATATGAAAATCAGCCAATAAATATTAATCTTTAGCTAGAAATTGTCATATCCCTCACAAAGCACACATTGATAAAATATCAGAGGGCATTGACTGTATAAATTACAGTAAAAGTAGAGCAAGGAATTGTTTAGCAATAGGTTTTTTCATTGACTATATTTTGTTAATCAAGTTGTTTCAAACGTGGTTATTTATCCTCTACAAGGAGGATTAGAATTTTATTGATGCCTGACTGCACACTGCTTGATCAAACAGCCAGCAGTGCACCTTTCCTGAGATCTTACTGCGCTGCTGTGGAGTGACCAGCTTATAGTTCAGTTACATCAGCAGCTTCCACTCCTGATGTAAAGTCTAGTGTAGACTTAGAGCATGACAAACGATTCTATTTACCCACGTCCCATTACTCTAAATCAACCCCTGACTGGCCGTGTTCCCACTAACTAAATGAGTTGAGACTATGAGGAGCCCAGCTAACATGGCTCAACCCTCTATTTCCCACTGAAGGACAAAAAAAAAGAAAGAAAGAAAAAGGAGAGACCGAGCTCTCTTTGAGCTCTCTTTGTTCTCACTCTAGCTTAAGTTTCCCATGACTCTGAGCAGAGAGTGCCTCAATAGGCAAGGTGCACAATGTCATAACTCACTTACTTTTCTGCTCCGTGGAAGTCATGTGACCTGAGGTCTGACCCTGACCACTTAAGCATTTCATTTAGGTTGATCTCGTAGTTACGGTCACAGCCACTTGATCATCTGTACACAATTTTATGGTATAAGAAGACCACTTCTCAAGAACAAATGGAAAGTGGGAAGACTGTCTTTAGTAGGAGTTTACTCTCAACTTGAACATTTCTTTTAAACGTGAGAACAGTCGCTCAAACGTAAAGTGCTGATCTTAAATCACATCTGGTACTATGTGCCACTAACAATAAATGAAAGATGTTCTGAATGCTACCCCTTTCCATTAAAAGAATTATGCATTTTTCTACTTGCATCTTAAAGCTCTAACTTAAATATTGTGTATAATGAGTAATTAATTGACAAAAGGGGGAAGATTACTTTCTAAGCAATAGATCAGAGTGTTGTCCATCAACATTGAATTTCAGAAAACCATAAAATACAGCTTTTAATGAGGGATATAATTCAGGCCCTTTTTTTGTCAACAGAAGGGTTAAGTTGGGCTTACTTATTTACTCCAGTATCATAGCACAGTCATGGTACAGTTATATAGCACTAAAAGCACAGGTTTTAATGTTGTAGTCACTCTGCTTTGTTCAATATCCCAGTATGCCCACCAAGTCTTTGACCTGATTTTAAAATGTTACCAGTAAACAAATGAGCCAACAACACATCCTTAAACAATACAAAATATATTAATTAAGTAAAAATTGGACTTTATCTAAATTCCCTTCATATCAGTGGAGTTTCTCATAACTAAATTGTTCACACTCTATTCTAAAATAAACTCAGACATTAAACTTTCACCATGAAAACTCAGAGCTCCTCTGCATATATGAACACAGATTATTATCACTCTGTCCAAACAACCTTTCAGTTGATTTAATACTTTGTAAACAAACTTTTAACTGGACAAATAAACCAATTAGCATTCAACTAAAAAAAAAAAAAACAAAAAAAAGAAAAGAAATTTCTGTCAGTAGCAAAGCAACAGATGAAATTTTACTTGATCCCACTTAACTTCATCTCTGGAGATACATGTGAAAGACTTGGAAAGAAATTATTTGAAATACCACAATATGCATTTATGATGGTACTGCAACAATGACATATGTCCCTGCGGAGAAGCTATTCTAATTAAAGTAGAAGTCTGCTACGCAAGATAGATGTTAGAAGACTGAAAAGCATGCCGAACACAGACATCAGTTTTCTTCTACAGTCTACTTCTATAAATAAGTACACTCTGATATGTACTGTGGTATAAAGTTAATGAGTCACCGATTCTGCAATAACTACCCTCTGTGTCAACAGTTCAAAACCACTGGAGATAACTAGATTCTCTTCTTTCCGCCTAATAAAATCTAGAACGAAACCAAGAAATCGAGCTACATAACACTCGTTAATCGCTAACTGCAAAACACCTGCTCTTGTTTTGCAGTGACAAAGCAAAACTTCCCATGATACACACCCTTATAATGTGCAGCCATTGTGTTATTCTTCCTTAAGAAACGATGAGAACAATCTAAACAGAAAGGTCTCCGCTGACAGGCCTTAGAGCTATAGTTATGTGAAACTACAAAGTATCTTTATTTAAAAAACAAAAAAAACAAACACAAACAAATAAAAACAAACAAACAACCAAGCCCTCGGCAATACACACCCTGTTCGGTACTATAGGCATCATATTTACATCATGTGGAACTTTTTGTAGGTCAGTGATTAAAGGATATATTTAGCATTCATGTTATAAGCATTTGAACAGGCAGGGTTTACCAACATGTGGCTCTCATATTTTTTTGGGGTGACTTGTCAATTACTGCAACTGGCTCCTGATGGTGCATATTATGTAAAAACATAGGTTGCTTTTCTCTGGAAAGGCCCGTCTTTTGGCCACACAGTGGAGGAACCTGTCTGCCCAGTAGCAGAAGACAGCTCAGCCCATGTGTGTCCTGGGTGACTACCAACGGGGATTTGCACACTACTATGACTAGCCCAGAACATGCTCATGTACAAAGCTCTTTGGAACTAGAGAGCCTATCAGTACTCAGTTCTAGACCCACTGCACAATTGTGAAATGCAGCGCAAAAATGAGAAGGCTCAGAAAAACTAACAGAAGTGTCCAGCTTGCGTTCTCTTATGAATTATGCCAAAATAATGCATAATTAACACCTGGTAGCTAACTGAGTATGACGCGATAGCAAACAAGAAAGCAACTGGATGGATGTTCCTTTTTTTGTTTGTTTGTTTTTCAAATGTCAAAGTGCAACAGAAGTGCTGAGTAAGGGTCATATGTCAGAGTGCATGCATTATGCTATTGCATAAGATGTCAGGTAAAGTCCAGAGAATACATCATTACTGTTTCAGCATACAAAGAATGCAATAAGAGATTTATGATGAACACAAAAAATAGAGAGTATATCTATAGTTTGTGGATTTATCTGTGAATAAAATCACATGCATGCATTTATCACTTAGTTAGAAAAAGGGTGATTATCCACATAGAAAACAGAACTATTACAAAGTTATTATAAACTAATCTGCAATTTGTGCCATTATGAGACCATATTATCTCAGAGGCTTATCCTTACTTCAAGATATATTTAGTAACCATTAGATAAACTTAAGGGTTAAATAATAAGGGTCGAAGGTGGAACCCCCGATACCTTGGAACATTAAATGTTGTGTAAGATGCAGTTTTAGTTCACCTCTTAAGACAAGCCAACAGTCCATATATTAATGTATCCCGAGCAGGCAGGATGAATATTCTCTAAAAAGTGTATCTGATCACTGATAAATAAAAGAGTTTTGAGATCCTGTGTTTCTGGTAATGCTTAAAAGTTACTCTATCATCCAGCTAATTCAGATTCGGAAGGACAACTGCATCTGAATTAGGTTGAGATATTTAAGAATATCAAGACAGTGCATCCCAAATCCAATGTTGCAGTATCTTGCAACATCTGGTGTCATACGTGTATCAAATCCAAAAATTTATCACTTAAAAGTCCCAATCCATCCATAATGTTTAAATAAACCTGCCACTAAACCAGACGAACTGAATCAATCAGAAACTCCTTGCCAGGGGTCATACTTCTGAAATAATTTCAGTTCCACAAGCACTATACCATTACACTATACAGTATCGTGTTAGTAGTAAAACTATACTATACTGACAAATCCACAGAGAAACTAATTTTCTATACATCTGCTGTGGAGTATTATAGTAGGTGGACAAAGGCAATTTTGAATCCATTCACAAGTTTATAATAAAACAATAGTTTGCTGAATGCCTTTAAGTTGCAACATTGTAAAGACCGTACAATTAGTTATTTAAAAAGGTAATTTACTTACCGGTGCTGACATAATCTTAACTGTAGTTAGTTTCACACCAAAAACAAATCAAACTGATGCCCTTTATTCTCCAGTTTATATCCCCCTCGAGTAATTCATTGCACAGTGCGCACTAAAACGCATTTGATTCATCTCTCATTCGTTTGACTATGACAGTGGGTTATTGATTCCCACACACAGTCAGTCCCTCCCTACATTGATTGAGTCTTTTTAGGTCCATTAAATGCTTTCACAAAAAAAGCTAGCAGGCTGTACTTTTGGTGACATGCTAAACGAAACAAGCACAGTAGTGAGAGTGTAAATAGGCATCAGGTCACATGATTGTGCCCTGAAAAGTCTTGCCCAAAGGAAAAGTCATGCCCTTCATCAAACTGTCATAAGGTCAATAGCACTAATGTTTGTTAGATCATGCTCAGGAGAGGATCGAAAACAGGTTGGATCATAAGCAATATCAAAAGCAAGGGGCCCAAACACACCGTTTCACTGTATTTTAGATAAAGCCCTAACTTCTGACACGTCGCCCCTTCTTCATAAACACTATACTCTTATAACAATTTAATTAGGAGGTCGTTAACACTTTAATTGTTTCTCACCACTCGTATGATCCACTGGTCCAATGCCATCCAGCAATAAAGATTGCAGGTGAGGGTGTGTTGTCTCCAGAGCAGTGCAAAACTCTGCGAAATGGTCCCCGTCTTTACTCATTAGTAGCTTCAGCAGAAGGTCCACTTTTTCCGAGTTGGAGGTGCAGTTGTGCTCCAGCTCGTAGCGCTCTGGCTGGCTTAGGGTCCCGCAGTGAGCCAACGCGTCCACAACTCTGTCCGCATCTGTTATTGACTCCACCAAGTTCTGGTAACATTTCTCCAACAACTCTTTGTGCTTGGGCTCCATCTCCTCTCCGCTTCGCTCGTCCGCTGTTTACCAGCTCGGGACAAACCCAGCCTTTTAATCTTTCTGGTAGTCAACTTAACTTCGGGCTACTGCCGTGACTCTGCGAAACTACCCCGCTCGACCCAGTCAGGACGGTTTTCAACCCGAATTGACGGATACACAAGAAGTAGCCATATTTGTTGCCCAAGGCTGTTGACTGCATGAAGATGACAACACATTTTCCCAACCGCCGCTCTCTATCCTTTTCGGAAAAATGACGCCTCTGCCTCTTTAAGCCCCGCTTTGCCTGCGCTACGGAAACAACCTCGGCGTCAAATCAAGTTCTTTAGTCATGTTGAAAAGTGTGGAAACTCTCCAGGAGCGCTCTCAGTCAGACTACAAACTCCGCCATGTCTCACCGTTCGAGCAGCTGTAACCCTGTGCCAATCATATTTCCGTGCAATGGACATTTAAGGTAAACGTGGGCGGGGCTTTTTTTTTAGACGCACCTGGCTTCCCGCCGCTATAATTACCGCTGTAATTATTACCACAACTTATGTAATACTGGTTCTGCGCTTTCTGTGTGAGTTAGTTATGTGGAAGGCATTCAAGAATGCCAATAAAAACACACTAAAACAATACTGACGGGCTTGTTTTCACTCACAAGTATTTTATTTTATTTTTTTTTATAACTGAGGACGATTTAATTTTCATTATTATGCCCAGTTTTTGAAAGTTTACACACCCTTCCCAAAAAGCTAAAATGATGCAAATTATATAAACCCCACAATTAATTGCAAAATAAGTGTAATAATATAACGTATTAGGTTTAAGCTTTTACTTTTTGGGGCCAAAATCTTTCGAGAGTGTTGGACTTTTACTCCTGTGTTGCATCATTTCTTGTTAAGAAAGAAAATGTTTGAAAACTCTTGCTTTATTTTAAAGAAAAAAATGCGTTGTACTTCCCTTGTTGTATAACTAGTTTCCCAGTGTGCCAAATATGTTCAGTGTTTGTTGGAATACTAGCAGACTGGTGTAGACTTTAACTGCTGATCATGCTTCTGCAGTACATGCACAGTGTAGTGGAATAACCAAGGTCTTCCCTGAAAAAGACCACAGTGCCAGTAGGGCAGCAAAACCTGCACAGATTTGCAGGTAACTCATATCATGTGCACTAATGCACACCCATGGAAGATGTTGGCTTTTGTATTGCTACAAACCTTCGTATTGGTCACTCTTTTACATCTTATCCATAATATTTAAAAATGTAAACAATTAAAAATCTAGTTTAGATATTTTTTCTTGGTGGACGTACTGAAGAACTACGTTTGCTAAGAATGAGAAGTATTTCTGAACCAGTGACGTGCTTTCGGTCTGTTTTGAATACAGCGCTGTTCAAGGGTCATTCATTGTTGGTTTTTGACCTTTTATGTAGCTCATTATGTACCAGAGACTTCCTGAATTACTTCCCCTAGTGTTTTCGGATGTGATTGATGATATTGGAGACCTCATAGTTAAATTAAGAAGTCACCTTTATAGTCTACACAGTTGCAATATCAGGCATTTAGCTTAATTTTTTTTGCTATATAGAGATCTATATAGCAGTGATTATATGACAAAGTGTTACTATTAAATTATTAACTGAGCGCTGGGTAAGCATTTATTCTTTTCCAGCTTTAGATGAACCATTTCCTCATCCACCCAGTGGTTTCATAGAGTGTTGTATATCAAGTCTAGAGATAACAGAATCAACCGTAAACATTTCCAGAGTGTAATTGTATTAAGTGAAGTATATAAACTGTTTAAAACCTTAGTTGGGAAGCTTTGATGACTCTTTCAGCATCCTTTACAAAAGATAACATGAGGTTCTCAGGGTCTAATGAAATTTGTCTTCATAGGTGACAAAAAGTCAGAGATATTTCTGTGACTGGTGGTTCCTTAACCCTCTTGTGCAGCAAGAAGAATATGAAGGGTGATAAAATAAAATCATATATATTCTGTTGAACAAGATCATTTTTCACTTCTCAGTTTTTCTAGTGAAATACTGTTTCTGGCCGACAAATGTACTTTTGGTGAAACAGTCACTGATCACAGGTCATCTCTACAGTAAAACCTACTGATGAAAGGTTGTGCACTGCTCTAAAATCACAAAATTACCAGATGATCTTCTCCTCTGAATTTTCTTATTATTATTTATTCTAATGATAATTACTAACTGGCTGAAGGTTTTAATAAAATAAAATAACTATATGCCAGTAGACACATTGTATTAGATACGGTGGATGACACTTATTATGACTTTGTTGTACATTTTATAAGAGTTTATCATATGTTTCTACTATCACATCAAGTCATACCATGTAATACAGTGATTCACTCTCCAAAACACAGCTAATGATTAGGTAGCAATTTTATGGATGCAAATTCAAACACATTTAACACTTAAGCAGTTTTAAATGTAAATATTACTAGATTACAAATCGGACATTGCTTAACTTCTTCTTAAAACCCAGTCTGCTCAGAAAATCCCACACATACATTGTGGGCATCTGAATAGGCTATTATTTGATTACAAGGGAAATCTAGCAGCTCTTATTTCATGATTTGATCTCTCTTTTTTGTGAGGAGATTATACCTCCAGATTGTAGTTGCCTGTTTCTCATCTGGATTGTCCCCTGACACAACTGCCCCGCTCTGCAAGCTTTATTCTGCTCCACATAATCCATCAGGTCTCAAAGGAGGGAGACGTCACAAAAAGATAAAATCCTTACGAAAACGAAATTGTTTAGAATCAGACAGCAATATTAAATGTAAGATTATATGTCTATATCTATATGTGTTCACAGCTAAACTGGAGATGTGTGGAAATCTACTTAAAGTTTGTTTATGATAATTGCTAGTACTTTTTAACATAGAGCTAGAGCGTATTCCCTTTATGAGGATTTTCACTCTTAGCTAGAGCTTGCTAAAGCTTAACGTGGTACACAGTGTGCCTATACATTTCCCCTCTTAAATTCGAAACAGCTTTAACAATTATGTAACAACTGCACTAATTTCTTTTCCCTGCAGGGAAATCTATTCACCGCTTACCGAGAAAACAAGTTGCAATGTTTAGGAATTATGTAAATTCCTAAAAGCATCAAACAGATTCAAAACACTGAAATCTTGCATTTGCTTTTAACATTAAGTGGGAGCAATTTATAGAGTTCTACGCTGTCTTCTGGTATATTGCTTCTCCTGACACACAAATAAAAGCATATGGTTGGACAGGATTTATTTTCTCACTCTGTCAAAAATCAGAGGAAGAGCCTCAAGCCCCACAGGCTGCCACTCTGCATGCTGGATAGTGATATCTGCTGCTACATCTCATTATGTGTTGTTCATCTAATCCTCGGGTTTGTAATTTGCTTATATGCACTCATGAAGTTTAAAGCAGGATTAGGTCCCTGGCAACCAAATGTCACTTAGCTGCACAATCCTCACTGGATGGCTGGAGAAAATCCACTGCAAATAAAAAAAGAAATTGCTCAATACTTACTCACACTGATTGTTTATATGATAGTATTAAAAGGCTGGTGATGAACTGCAGATTTACTGCGTCTGAAATAAACCTTTATTGAGACCTTTGTTTTGTGATATTACAAGTTTTAAGAGAAGATCTTAAAATTTCATTACAAATAATATAAGAAAAAAAGCCTCAGGCTAAGGCCTAGTTCAGGCTGCTCTTCACAGCTATTGCACCTTCCACTTGGCCCAGTGACGTGGACAGACGTCTTTGTGTCCCAAGCTCCATAAAGAGTGCATCATCCACTATGCCATCACATCTACAAGTTAATAATTAAAGCACTTTGTCTAGAAATCAGGATCACGGAAGTGTTCTGTCCTCCTCTTAAAGTAAAAGCAAGCTAAATGGAAGCCCTCCTCTCTCCCCCGTGTGATTTCACTTTGACCTATATCTTTCACGAGATATCAGTGCAAAATCTTAGCTAGAGAGAAAATACACAAATGCCAACATCAAATATTTATCATTCTTTGTCCTCAGGCTGGTGGACTGTTTTCATTTTGGGTGTATATGAAAAGTTAGAAAGTGTACAAGACGCAAGGTTTGCAAAGAAGCTATTTGTCTCACGAACACATCCCTCTGAGGCTGCACTTCGAGGCCACTGAACACAACAGAAAGACAACTTTAGGACACCCGTGTCTCCAACATGGACACTATTTATAGCCTTGAGAAAAGCTCTATGAAGCTCCGCTCCATATCACTTGAGCTTCAAAGCACACCTGAATGAATTTCTCTCCCCTTCTCAGATTATAAAGCAAACACGCACGCACAAACAGAACTTATGTAAGCCACATTATTCACACCTTTTGACAAGAGGCTGCCGCTCATGATGCTCAGAGGTGGAGGGGGCTTACCCACTCGCTGTAATACAGACCTAGGTGGTGCAAATGAGACTGGCTTTGACATGCAAATCGCTCATTGTGCATCTGCTTAGAGCACAAAATCCACACGCAGCCATTTTTCATGCAAAACACACAATCCCATTTCACAAAGAAAATGTGCCAAATTTTTTTTTATTGAAATCAAAGGTGGTTGTTTTTCCTTTTTTTTTTTCTTAAGGCATCCACTGAATTTTGACAATTATTATGTTACAAAGCAAAGTAGTTAGTGCAGGAAATACTCAGCAAAAGTTAGTTCAGGCAGATCAATTCTACAGAGGTGACATAGTTTGTGTGAACTAAGAGCCCTCTGCTGGCAGTAAAGCATACAAATCAGCAAAGGACACTGTTGAAAGACTAAACAAAATATTGAGAAACAGAATATGGATAACTTCCTGTAGCCATACAACTAAGATTATCGAATGTTTGCTAGACAAAACAAAAGAAAATAATTGCGTAGGTCCACAGGCTTACTCGAACGGCACAATATGATCTGTCTTTAGGCTTTGGCGTTTCAGCACTGAGTGAAAGGCAAATAAATGTTGATTGGCAATAAGCTAATTTGCATAGACTTGGAAGCAAGAGTTACATTTCAGTTAACTAAAACAAACACCCATTACAGAAGAGATGCAAATATTATTTCTTACATTCAGAGAATGATTGATTGATTGGGATATGATCATATGCATATACAATAATAACATACACCTTTGTAAGTAGGTACACACAGTTGCAATGCTTGGCAATACATTCACAAAGCGCTGTACTAAATATTTCTTTCTATATGGATTGCAAAAATTAGTCACATGGCACACTAGCTCTTTTTCAGATCTTACTTTCTTTTTACTTTGTGAAGTTCTACTGTTACCCCAAAATAGGTTTCCTACAAACTAAAGTACATTTTAAATATTATTGTGTAATATAGTCATTGCAGTAATTTAGTTAATTTCAGGCACACACACATTTTGTTGGCTACCACTCAACCTTTTGTGTAAAAAGAATAATATTAATGCACCTTTAAAATATGAATAAATGCAATACAGTAGCAAAAACTATGTAATTTAAGAGAATCAAAAATATATATGTTGATTTGATGTAATAATCAGAAAAATGGCACTAAATGCATGCATCAAATGGAATATAAGGTCATATAACATTGTTTCAGTGTGGATGTATATGATGTCCTTTTGAGACACGCTCCTTTGGGGTCTTGGTGCTTTTTAGTCACTACCTCCACACAGCTTCAACAGCAGCTTCTTGTAATCCCCAGAGGTATCACCCTGAGAAATCCAGAGAAAACGCATCACATAACAAGCACACGGTGATTAAGCTTTGATCGTCAAAATGACAAAAACAGTGGGACTTACTGAGATATCAGTGTACAGTGATTTTCCGTAGGTCTTCAGATACTCCTGCCTGATGTCCAACATATCTACCTCGGAGCGGGACACCATGACACGGATGAGGGTTCTGTCCTTTGTCCCTGCTCCCTGTGAGCACAATGTAATACCTCGTTTATGTCTTCTCCATTCTCTCTTCACAAAATCAGAGCACTAAACTAATTATCCGAGGGATGACAGACAACAGATGTACCTTCATGGCCTTATTGAGCCTCTCTGCAAAGTAACCGGGGGTGTTCTTGATGCACTTCACTAAAAAAAGTCAAATGAAAGATAAATAAAGGAGCAGAAGATGCTGTTGTACATATAAACCAACAAGACATAGCACGCTTAAAAAGAAAAGACCGTGAAAATTGAATGGATGGAACATGACACTTCTGAACATATTTAGTTTATATTGTGTCCGCCAATAAGGTTGTGTAACTGACCCAATTTGTGGTTTTACTACCTTGGTTATTTTTAATGAATGCAGAGCACAAACAACATGAGATCTACAGCATCTACAGGTCTACAGCAGCAGAAGACCATTCCTGTCAGCTAAGAACAGGAAACTAAGGCTACAGTTTGTGCAGGCTCACGTCTGAGTCTCGATTCTGCTGCAGTACTCAAATGGCAGGTTCTGAATTTAAGGTAAATAACATAAAAGTGTAGACCAATCGGGCCTTGCATAAACGGTTCAGGCTGGTGAAGGCTTTGAAGGACGTTTTCTTAGCAGACTGTGGGCTCCACAGTACCAACCGAGCACTGTTTAAATGTTGGAATGTGTCAGGTCTGTCAAGTCTAACCTGGTGTAGATCCCTGACGTATACCTACCTAGAAATGTAAGTGCATGTTGTAGTTGCTATATACATTTAACAAACTACACTTGTGACCTTGCTTGGCGAGCTTATGGTGCCAGTCAACACTTTCAACACTTATGATGAAAGTCGCCAGTGAATGAGGGTGTCGTATCCTCTTCCTCAGTTTAAGTCTTTACCTCATTTATATTTCTAGCTTTAATATACAGCTGGAAATATAACTTAGTTGATTCTACAAAGCCCTCAAGAAGTGTTTGCTGACATTTAACAGATTGAAGAATCAGTTTCTAATTTTAAAATGCCTCATAAAAACCAATGTGTAGTCTTCAGTCTGTCTTGCCACCATTTGCTTTCAATCATGTATTTAGGTCAAACAGCTGCCTGTATTGCACCTGCATAGTATTTATAGGAAAGTCTTGCAGAACAACCTCAACCAGTGGCTTTAATATATACTTAAAGCTTTTGCATGTCTTTGGAAAGTCGCTTCAGTTTGTTCCGGGCTTGGAAAAAAGAGATCCAGAGAACGTACCCACAGCCACCATGCCAGACTCAAGATTGCCAGACATTTCCCCGCAGATGCTCTTCTCAATGTCCTTCCCGCACATATGCTGGTACTCCTGAAAGACTATTCAAAGACAAGATACACAAGCATGACAGTTACAATGTAATTCTTTAAAGGTTTAAAAGCATATGTGCTAAAGCGATTCTATTTATGACACTGAAAACAAAATAGTAAACTTCCTGAGCTACACACCTGCCCTAAGGTGAGGCTTGCTGCGAGCACACAGGATGGCATTAAACTGAGACTCATCAGTTCCCACCTTATTTTCTCCTGCTGCATACAGTTTCTGAGGAAAGAAGGAGAAGGATAATTATGGCTTGCATTTGCTTTCAGAGAGCGTTGAGGACACGAAGCCATCTTTAAACAAGTACCTGAGCATCCTGTTTGGCCAAAGAGATGTCAACATTTGGCCTTTCATCACGATTTCCCTAGAGAGAATAGAAGGAAGTAGCATTGAGAGCAGTATAACATTATGTGGCACAGTGCAGAAGTTAGGTCAGAACTTCCCTTTATGAGAAAGCTCTTTGTAAGTCCAGCAAAATGTGCTGATGCTACCTGACAGAGAGACACCAGGAGTCTGCGAAAGTGTCCAGACGTGTCGCTGCTAATAGAATCCTCCAGGCTCTTCCCGTACTCTGGAAGGAAGGAGGGGCTTTTTAGGAAAATATATTCATTTCCATAATATTTGCATAGGACATTTCAGACACTGACTTTTTCAGAATTCATTATTTACCTGTTGATCAAATAAGCCTGCTCAGCTTAAAACAAAATATACCCTTATATTAATAAAAAAAACAGGTCTTAATAATGTCTTCCAACAAGAATTTGAATAAAAAGTAGAAAAGACAACATAAAACTCACCAGCTTTGTAGATTCTGGCAATTTCCTGAATCTCTGAATTGGAGCGTGATGACAAAATCTCAATGAGACAAGCCTCATCAGTTCCTGCACCCTAAAACAATTACAGAAAAGCATAGCGAATGCGATCAACATTCATTTGCAGCCAGCCATTTCACATTCACTTATTTTCCTAATGCACGATGAGCGAGATATTGTGGTTTGGGCAGGAAAACCAAAACTGAAACCATTTACTGAGACAACCGCATGAGCTTCCAACCTTTATAGCCTCTCTGAGTTCAGATGCATCAAATTGTGCTGGAGTCTTCAGCATGGCAAGAACCAGATCTTCAAAGTTTCCAGTTAGCTCAGACTTCAGATCCTTGGTTAAATCCTAAGCAGAAAAACAGAAACATCTGACTGCAAAGTCAGCTAAGATAAAACTGTCACAAAAGCATTATTATTTATGAAAGTACCTTTCCATAAGTAGTTTTATAAGCTGCTATCAATGGAACCCTCTGCCTTTTTGAACGATTTCCCAGAAGTTCAATAATGGCATTTTCATCGGTGCCTGTCAAGATGTTATTTTGTTAGAATCAATTTATGATGTGTAAAAGGAGAAGGAGCAAATGAACTGCTAATGGGAAACAATATTATATCTGATGGGTTTAGCATACTCAAACGCATATTTTACTGACCAAAACCCTTCATTGCCTTTCGAAGAACTTCAACATCCTTCAGTGGATCAGCCCCTGGAAAGTCTTTAATAGAACCCCTGTACCCTGTCTAAAAAGCATAAGAAATAATAAACACATATATAAATAAATTATACATATATCTGACATGATAAAATTCAACACAGTAACAAGTGTGTATGCTGTGGTAATTCTATTTGTGTTAAATACCACAGCATGCACCTGCCACATCTTACAGGCATGGCAGGGGCCTGAGGGTTGGAGGGACCCCCACTTCCATATCCAGGCATTGAAGGGTTAGTGGCAGGTGCTCCTGGGTAACCTGGCATAGGTTGGCCTGGGGAAGGGCCTCCTGGATATCCCTGCGGAGCTCCTCCTGGCTGCAAATGAAGGACAGCTAAGTACATGGTGACAAATGCATATTAAACAAATAAGGTTCAGATAGGAATGGTAAAGATAAGGAAACTTAAGCAAATGAGATTTAGCCTGAGCCAGTCCATATAGTATTAGCGAGCTGACACGTAAGAGGTGAAGAGTGAGATAAGAATTTACATACCGCTCCATAGCCACCTGGTGCTGCACCCCAGCCTCCACCTGAAAGAAAATATTGGCTTAAAGAAAGAATAGTACCTCACAAATGTAATCTGTCATGCCTTCTTCTTGAAGCCTCACCTGCTGGAGGCATGGATGGATAACCTCCTGCTCCAGGCTGAGCAGGGTATCCACCAGCTTGGGGAGGGAAGCCTCCAGCTGGAGCAGGGTAACCACCCCCCTGGGGTGGATAACCCCCTGCTGCTGGTGGGTAACCACCTGCCTGGGGTGGGTATCCGCCTGCCTGTGGGGGGAAGCCTCCTGCTGCAGGTGGATAGCCACCTGCTGCAGGGGGGTAGCCACCTGCTGCAGGAGGGTAGCCACCTGCTGCTGGTGGATAGCCACCTGCTTGGGGAGGATATGCCCCCGCCTGAGGCGGGTAGCCTCCCGCCTGTTGTGGGTATCCTCCAGACTGAGGAGGGTATCCTGGGTAGCTCATCTTCAAAACCTGGAGGTGAAATAAAGCTGGAGACTATCACTGTGTAAATATTTGTTTTTTATGTAAAACTTTTTCAGGGAATTTATGTTTTTGTCTAAAGAATGTTTACTGAATGGGCTCGTTAAATCTCATATAGAGCAGAAACAAAACAAACATTTTCCCCAAGACAATAGGAAATTGTTTAAATGTCGCTCACCACTTCCACTGATCCGTATCCCTGTCATATGATAATGACATTGCAATGTGTTCACTGTTTATGAAACTGTGCAACTTTTGCTTCCCCATTCTCAGAAAACAATATAATATAAACCCTCAATAATGCAAACAAGCAACAGTTGCCAAATCTTAATAAGTAATAAGTGAAAGGTGAGTGGTTTAATACCTGAATCTTATAGTCTGCATGTCAAAGAAATTCTAAACAGAACAAATTTTGTTCAGGGCAAAAGATAATGAGCTGCTGAGCTATATGCAAAGCATGCTTTCTGTAACTTCAAAACTGTCATTGTGCATACCAGCAGGAAAATATTTTGGGTTTGTGTTTGTGAAGTGAAACTATCAAACAGTTTGAGTGTGAAGTTGAAGCAATGTCCATACAGTTTAAAAAGATGTCTAAAGATATGATTTTCATGAGTTAAAACGAAGACAAAAATGCTTGAATTTCAATGAATGTACCTATTTACTACGTTGTTATTCTTTATCTGTTCATATTTTGCAATGTGTCGATAAAAGACCTTCCTTCCTTAACTAGGAATGCATGTATTCTGCAAGAACAAGTGCGTAAACACAACTTAAAAAGTTAACGACAGCCAAACAAAAGACGATTTTTCGAAATTACTGATTTTAGTTTGAACAGAAAGACCAAGGGTGTGTTACAAATGAGTTCTTGGAAAACATTTGGTTGCTGACACTCCCTTGCTTTTCAGGTTTTATTTTCTCAGTATTTTGAAACAATGCCACGGGCACTCGTAGTAAATACCACCAGTTAGGCAACAGAAAAAATACGTAAGCGAGGGGGAACTCACATAAATTCCTACAGTAATTAAAAACAACTAACTGCTGTATGTGTAGTACATGTTTCGACTTTGAACGTCGAAAAGCTCTTTTAACGTCAAAAGCAGTAAAACCAAAGTCCTTATACTCGTGAGAGCATCACAGGCCTGCATTTTCTCAACTAACCAGCTGTGATTTTACTGTTCAATAATAAACGCATAATAATAAAAACCTTGGCCCGTTCGTGATGGTAAGAAGCATTAAGTGATTTAACCGTGTGCCCTGAGGCAGAAGAGCAGAAACGACCCAGCCGTCCGTTAACGTTACACAACACTTTCCAACCGAGTTACTGCTTTAGCATGTAGCATCCGGCCTGGGCGACTAATAAAATATTTATTTTAATTCCTTACATACATTTTACAAGCGCTAGCGTGCCGCTGTGACGTCCCCAAAGCAGAAAGTTAATTGCTAGTTGCTATCTGGTAACGTCACCATTAAACGGCTGTTTGTTTGATCAGGCAAAGCTAAACGAAACAAAAACAAGTCAACAGCCAAAATGAGCCGCTACATTTCTGCAAGTTCCTCGCTGTTGTTTATTGCAACGTAAAGAAATATTTGTTTTAAATATATTGCAGTGGAAAAAACTATAGATTAGAGTTACTTACTTGGCAGATGCGGGCGTCAGATCCAGGAAGAGCCAGGCAGGGAGAGACCAGCCTGAATGTGGGTGGGTCCTAGTTTCCGTGCTAGCAGTAATAACCTTTGCTTTGCTTGTTGTTACCGCTGGAGATAGAGACCACTGTTGAGTCAGAGGGCTGTGATGTGTCATTCTCTCCACACTGAGCACTGGAACATTGTTTGGCTTTAATTGATTAAAGTTGCTTCCATACAGGGACAAAAACCAAAAGATGATCTGTAAATTAATAACAAAATATTAAAAGTGTTTTATAATGAATCTACCCCCCCCCCCCATGAAACCTGTGTATCTATGCAAACAGGGGTTTTCTGTGTATGCACTGCAAACGCCCCAAGCTTCCACATCACACTTGTTTACTTTTTAAATTTCTATTTTCATGTCTCTGGGCCACATGACCTCATGTATAATACAAATTGTTATTTAAAAAAGCATGAATCATAGCGAGTAGGACATCCCCAGACCTTTCATTTGGATCGTAATTTAGATTATTTTGAGCCTCCAAAAATGAATGGTTAAACACATTATTAAAAAAAACAAAAACACGCGTGGGCAATAAAAAACCCCACTATTTTACAAGTCATGGGGTTATTACATGTTTTAGCACGACATTTTAGCTTTCTTACTGAATTAGTCAGTGTGAAGCACTAGATGGCAGCAGCCCACTTCCTCATTATAATCCACTGGGCTTTTCATTTGAGCTGACACCAAAGCAATTTTGTGTGCGTTTTATATCTGGAAATCATTAATTATAGTAAACATGAAGAAGTTTATCGACACTCTCACGAATGAAGGAATTGAAAACCCGACATGAAGTTTAGATATTAAACAAAAGAAATATAAAGCACTTTTGTAAATATGTGAAATCTCATATAAGTTTAATGTGGCTTTTTAAAAAAAATTATCATCATCACTTGCGTTATATTTAGACGATTAAACAAGTACAGAGAAGTTCCCTTCTTAATACAGATGCCAGCGAAGGTAATCAGAAAGAGATGCAAACTCATGTTGGCCCTCCTATTCTCTGTGACGCAACGCAGAGTCCTTGCCTGTTTGCTGCTCCAGTCCTCCAGCTCCCACACAGCCTTTCCATTTCAAACTTACACCGAGCCCCTCCCGTGACTTCTCTCCTGTTAGTGGAGTCCTCCTCCCAGGGCTTCCCCCAGGTGAACACACGCAGAGATTACGCCCAGTCAGGCGCTGCAGGGGGATGACTGGAAGAAGTTGGGTTGTCCAGAGAAACCGGCGGTTCTGACGGTGCTGTTTTAAGAGGAGAGGCGCAGACCTCCAGAAGACACCATGATGTCTGCCGTAGAGACTGGTGTGTACCAGCCCGCGCAGCTTCTCAGCTGGGTCTACATGTCCTTACAAGACACGCCGAGTAGCGCTTTTGACGGCTTCAAAGTCGAGTCGGACTCCTCTCCTCTGGACGTGAGCACCTCCAAGCGCAGCGCAGCTGATCTGAGCTCCAACTATCTCAACAACTTCTTCCATCTGAGCAGTGAGGTAGAACGCATGTGATGCTGTCTCAATCATTAAGTTGCGATGGCAGGTTATTATCTCCGTATTTGGATTAAATCTTTATCTTTAATGTTATTTTTTATTTATTTATTTATTTGCTGCAAGTCTCTCCCTGAATGTTCTTCTCAGATATTTCAGCCTTGGTTACTTTGCTGCCCATACTGCAAACCTCACCTGCATGCCTTCATTTGGGTTGCCCTGCGGTGACTGGGTAGCATATGAATATGCGTTTTGTACCCAGATATAGTGCCTGAGTGTGTTCAGACTGTTCTGGTGTCAGCCAGACGGGGGAATGGTAGGTTGAGAAAGACCTCTCACAAGCTTAGCCACCCCAACCCCTTGGCCTCTGCATGGTTAGAGCGGTATACAGTGTTAATTCAGTGCTTAATAAACTACTGACTAATTGAAGAAAGAGATAAGGATTTTTTTTTAAACAAACTGAGTACTTTGTGATGTTTTCTTTAAATTTTGACATCTAAATCCACAAGTTTTTACTTGAGACACAAGACATTTCCACATATCTGGCGTGTGTGCTTTAACTTCACGCATGCCAAGATATCTAGTGGTTTGCTGTCTCTTGCATAGGATCTCACTGCTCTAAAGCACATGTGCATCTGACCACAATTCGTTATTGTGCGATGCCTTCAGAGTAAACAGTGTCCGCAGGCTGTTCTTCATGTTGGTTGGCCCTGCAGTGCCATAGCACCCATCTCCTCTAGAAGCACAATGATGCTGATTATGTCGTGCCAGAAGAACCATTTGTAAGAATGCATGACAAAGGCATTTTGTTCTAATGAGGAAATGGACACTATTGGTTCACACAGTAAGGACTGCACATCTGCAGAAATCAAATAAGGTTGGCTACTGTCAGGGAGACAAACAGGAGAATCAATCAGGGTGATGGACTGACAGACCCCGTGAAATGTTCTTTTATAGCAGAGTCACAACAATAACCTTCTGTAACTTTCTGTGTTTTGGGGATATGGCAAACACTCTTGTGTAGAGCTAAAACTGATGAAATGAGTAAAATCAAAAATTAAACAACCATCTGTCAAACAAAAAAGCCAAAATCTGCTAACTCCAAAGTAAAAATCTTACAGTTTTTACCTCTGATAGTTGAGTATTTCTGTGTTTTGATTGATTTTGAAGCTATTTGAATACACTACCTTGGCCTTTTGGAAGTTATGTTGGGCATTACTTATGAGCTTCGGACATTTGTAGACATAGTTAAGAGCGCGTATCAATGGAAAAATAATTATGATTTGTTTGGGTGGGGGGGCGTTGCTTTTCTCTGACAGAGCTTGAACAATAATTTCTACAAGAGGACTTCACCTTATGGATCTCTCAACAATATTGTGGATGGCCTGAGCTCACTGGCAGACCATTTCTCAGACCTTTCCCTGTCTCCTGAGACACGGAAGCCCAGCAAAAGGCCGCCACCCAACTACCTATGCCACCTTTGTTTCAACAAAGGACACTACATCAAAGACTGCCCTCAGGTGAGACACACAGTGACACTTTACATCAAACAGCTGCACAATATGGGGCTCATTTGAGCTGTCTATCAAATGCATGTGACGTGCTGCATGAATAATACATTTGTAAAGTAAATGTGATGACAAATCCAACAAATCACATCCAGTTTCTTCGTCACATTTCTAGGTATTCTTTCACAATTGTACTGCACTCAATTTAAACTCTACATTCCAAGTTAGAGTATTATGTTTGTATTATTCTTTTTTTTTTAGTGTGAAATACAGTCCTCAGCACATATTTGAATTAGGTGTACCACCACAGGTTGGTAATGAGCAGCAGATGCCAGATTGGATCTCGGTGCTGGCCTTAATGAAAGATGATAGGTTTTTCTGTGGAACTAGGCACGACCTCCACTCCAAACATGAAAGAAATATTACCAGTGCTTTATGTGCAGCTGTGGTTCCCCATTGATCATGTTCTGAAGGAAATGCTTGACATTTGTTAGGTGTAATAGAAATAATAAAATGACTGATGGACAGGATGTGTCCAAGAAACAAAGAAGCAAAAACTTGAATTTAAAATAGCAGGTCAACTTTTACTAATCAAATGTATCTATACCACCCATCCATCCTTTTTTCTGCTTATCCAACTGAATCACACACACACACACACACTCTCTGTCTAGCGATATATAGATAGATATCTTGTAATACCATGTCACACAGGATATCCCTCTCCAAACATGGCTAGTGATTAGGTAGCTTTTTTTTTTAAAAGTAGAAATTGCTTTCTTTTGCAAAATCTGAAAGCAGCAACCTCCTTTTATAATACCACAGACTATAATACTGGGTGATCAGTTTCAGTTATTTCAGTGTTTGTCAAGTTCCATCTATCAGAAAAGCCAAGTTAAACATATTTTTAAGAATATCAATCTCTTTTTGGGGGCGACATATAACAATAGCAGTTTGAGACTTTCAGAAAAAGTCAAAAGAAGATTGCTATTCCATTTGCAGCAAATCATATTTGGCTCCGTTCTGGGAGTTTCCCACCTTTCCATGTGCATGGAAAGTCCAGTATGAGGAGAGCAACAGCAGACCCTCAAGCACAAACAGCATGGAAAAATAAAAATGGGTTAAAAGTTGGTTTGAAGTAGTTATAAGCAGGTTAAAGTTAATTAAATAGTAAACCCAATGTGATCACCTTTTAACAGCTACCAAGATTTTAGGCTGAGATTTTGCACTGAACCAAGACTATGCTAACCGATGCTAAATCACAGTTAATTAGATAAAACATTTAAAGCATGTTATTGATAACACAAGGTAGCCTTTTTTTTAAACTGTGTGACAAATACCTGTTAGGTGTGCTTAAACACATTTGCTTTCTTGTGAATGGAAATGCTTTATGTCTGTAAAGCTAGTAGCATAGAAATACTATAGACTGTGAGCCAGTGTTAGCAAAAAGACGGAAAATGGGGAGAGCCAGTTTAGCTCTGTCAAAAAGAACACAACTGCTTATAATTACTGGTTTTATGCTTTTTGCAAAAATCAAACATTGTAGATAGCATTACTATGCTTTAGAGGAGCTGGTAGGGAATCTAGTGATTCTACCCTACACCAATTGTTGCTCTTTTTATGCTAAGCTAAATTAAGCTATCATTCCAGATGACCTACATTTTTTAATGTGAGAGTGATATCAAACTTCTTATCTATTTCTTAATATATAAGGAATAAACACATTCTCCAAATAATTCTTTCACTCAAAAACAATGAGTACGAATCTCTTTTTTCTCCCTCGAGTTTGATCGTTCTCTCCTAAAGTCTTGACTCTGCCAACACATGGTAGATTAGTGTACTCTAGCACAGAATACAGCCCATATAGGAATGTAAGGAATGCTGACAGCACATGTGCAGTGACTTTATAGCTCTTCGCACATTCACATCTGTGAACACCTGCCAATTGCTATGAAAAGTAGGTGTATATTCTGTATTTTTCTTTGGTGTCATGAATCACATCTTCATCTAAGTGTATCAAAGAAGGTCCTAATCACACACTTTAAAGCCACAGACACTTGGTAGAAATATTGACAACCCTTCCTGTTATGCTATTGGTCCTCTACAAGCTTCTGACTCAATCATCTCACAAGCTTTGATGTTTCTTAGATGTTCTATATGAAAACTTAGTTCTAACTTTTCACTTGTGATTTTATCCAACATTGAACACAAAAAGCTGACTCGTTGACAAGCACTCCTTTAAAACCGGATAGCAATGGGTCTGGAGCCTTTACTAGCTGACAGTGGGCAAAAAGCATGGGCTAACACAGAAATTAAGATAACTATACATTATCAGATCCACAAATACAAATCGGGAATGTGTTTGGACTGTGGACGAAGCTGCAGCAACCAGTGAAAGTGGGTAAATGTAGAAATTTAACACAACAGGCTATACGAGTGGAGCTCTAAAGAAACAGCAGCTTTACACAACTTGAGGTTTAGAATTTTTATGAGATAAACTGCGTCACAATCTTCATCTGTAAGTTGTGATTATCTGTTTTTACCTTGGTGTATTGTGAGTAAGTCTTTAGGCTGAGTCTGACGCTAGGAGACAGGGAACATTTTGTGGAGCTGCAGTGGATAGGAATCAAAGGATGTCATGGCTCAGTAAGATGAGAGAAGGATCCACACAGGAAGTCTGTGCCTGAAGCCTTAAAAGCATTTTCTGGAACATCAAGTCTAAAATTATACGACAAATACATGGCAGGTAATGGGAAAAAATAAAAAGTTTTAGGTATAAGAGAAAATGCTAATGCTGCCATTTGGCATTTCAATAGTTAACATCGTGCTGACAGCACTGTGGAGCGTTGGGTTACTTGCTTCATGAGACGATTGAAACGTCAAAGGAATTGTCAGAGATATTTACGATTCTGCTTTATTGCTATACTCTTTAAATTATGCAAAATCTGGAAACCATTTTTCCTCCTGGCTTTTTGCCACTCTTGCTCTGCTTTAGAAAGATGATGTCAGATTTTATCATGTGTTGCTAATATTTCAGACCCAAAGGGATGATTACGGAGCTGTCGCCATGACAAAAGGTCTCTTTAGTTGAAGTTGTGATGAACGTTCGTCTGAAGCTGTGCCTAATCAACAAACTGCTTTTTGTTCTCGCTGGTTGGAATCTGAGGCATTTTTAGCCAACTGAAGTTTAGTATGCTTTTGATGTCTTAGGATTGCAGAAAAATAGTTTAAAAAAAGTTAAAAATCCTTCATACTATATTGTCTTTAAGATTCACATTTCCAAGCAAACGACAGGTACTCATCGAGGGTTTACGTGGTTTTTCCCTTTAACTTAGGGTCACATTTTAATGTCCTCATCCCAGTTAAGTAGCTCGACCTGCTTACAGTAAAGAAAGTACACAAGTGACAGAGTGCTGACAGTAAATGGGTGCGTGGTGGGAAGGGCCTGTGATAAATAAGGAGAGCATTGTTTCTGCAGAGGGGCTGTGGAACCAAAGGTCAGGAAGTCAGGCTGTATTGTTCGCACAGTGCTGCTTGGCTGGAGTCATCTCTGTCTCTCTCGCCTTTCTGTCAGTGCAGGGCAGTGGCGAACGAACTCTAGCTACACTGAGATGACTGCATCCGTTTTTGCAAACTTCTGGGTAACATAGGAAGTGCATGTAGGTCTTTACTGTTACAGTTTAATCACACTTGAATGGAGGGGAAAAGTCTGCTTTGAAAATTAGTTGCAGAGATTACAAAAGAAACTTCTTGATCTGATCATTGGCCTTTGAACATAAACATATTTTTAGTTCTCAGTCTTTTTAGTCTGTGCTGCGCCACTTATATGTCCAACATTTAACATAATGTTAATTTGTTGTGTTTGCACTTTCTATTTTTAGATGTAAGACAAGATACACAGTGTTAATAATTATCATGCAAGATAATGATAGGCAGATGTTTTATTTTTATTTTTGGATCAACACAGTCCAGCTGTTTGCTTGTGTTTAAAGTCTTTTAGCTAGACGTAGATCTATATGTTTGCATACAGGCATACAGGCCAGTCAGCATTCTGATCTCGGCAATGATGCATTTACCAAAAAACCAAAAGTTTAAACATAAAACAGTATTCAACTGTATTTGGTACTTCTGAGAAATGTACTATAAAATGAAATTACAGGAGGATGATCTCAATATTTACAAAGTTTTTAATTGACTGAAATTAGGTGAGTATCAGATTCGTTTTGGGCTGGATAAAGTGAACGACGCTGAACTGGACAATCTCATGTAACCCTGTCTGATTACTGTTGCTGTGGTCCTTTTGTTTTCACTGGTGATAACTGTCTTATCTACACACAATATCCTGCCTGGCACTTCTGGTTAAACATCTGCTGAGGATGATGCAAAAGATAGGGGAAACCCTGGAATTCAGGATAGATAGCCTTCATATGATAAAGAGTATCGTCGGCTCAAGGCTAAGGAACACATATAGGAAAAATGCTGTAGAGATCACTTTTATTATGGTTCCATGTTTTTAATATTTTCCTAAATGTTACTCAAACACATATTGAACTGAAATTGGACATATTTTGCTGTTCCAACCCACCATCTGTTCCTGTCATTCAGTCTTTTGAGAAACATAATACCTATAGTTCAGTGGAGCTCAGTCAGATTCTGGACCAATCAAATGGCTTGGTCCCCCCCAGACTCCTGCATTTGAGAAAGATGCATAGAAAATGTCCATATGTCTGTGTGATAATCATTCTCCTTGCTCTGTGTGCTTTCAACACTGGGTCTGATTGATTAAAACTCTACAGCACTACAGAACCAGTCATCTGCTCTTTGGCCTCCAGATGTTTGTATCTAATCATATTCATGTTGGATTAAAGAAAAGTTCATCCACTCTGTGTTTCAAATGTGCAACATTTGTAGAAAAGCTTTGCAGAAAGATCACAGCTTCGGGCTGTATCTGCATAAAAGAATCTTTTGACATCTTGATGTTTCCGTAAGTGGAACATTTGGCCTTGATTTGCTCTGAAAAAGAGGAAACACCATTGTGTAAGACATAAGTCAGCATCTACTGGCCAGGAAGAGACTGATATCTTATTTCCTCGAATCACTGCTCTGTGGTTTGAGCCCACGGTCGTGGTGAAGCTGCTAGAAAAACTTTATTAAACTCGGGATGAGAATAGAAGTTTTGAGTTGAGGACCTACAACACAGTGAGAGCAGCAGCGCACGAACCAAACAGCTTCATCTATTCAAAACGAGTCATAGTAAAGCAAGTTAGAGCAATTCTTCAGAGAACAGTGCATAAGTCGACACATCCTATATTTTAAGTGGTAGGCACGCCACTAGGTTTGCAAAAGACTGTGGCATATTTGTTTGTTATATGGAGTTTTTATCCTTTTGTTTTTATTTAGATGGACTACAGCTGATGTATCAGATGTTAAATTATTATTTCATTATTTCTTCATAACAGCTGTGAACCCCTAGGGCATCCAAACTTACTCAGATGTGTTGATTATTTATGAATTGGAACATTTGTTTCAGTTTTTAAAATATGCACTATGGTGAAAAAGACAGCCTTGTAAAAGTTGCTCAGGTTTAAAAGTAGGCACGTCGTAATGTTATCACTTTTAAAATAAGCAGCTGCTCAACAAACTAGAATCCAGCCTAAGATGATGTCTTCTAATTAGTTTTGTTTGACAAAATGCTGCTAAAGCCCTAAATATTTGTTTGATAATCACATAAAACTAAAAAGCAGCACATCGTCATATTTGAGAAGCCATAACCAGTTGAATTTTGGTTTACTGCTGCCATCAAATTTGTCCTCTTAAAAACGCAGCTGTTTTAATAGTCTCTCTTTGGGGCTCGTGGGAATTGAGGCATTTGTTGCTCTTAACCCTCCTGGAGAGTTGATTTCACAAGATAATGAAAACTATCTCTTAAATCAGCACAAGAGTCTTTAAAACACAGGCGACCTTTTGCTGCGGTGGTCAGCCCAGGCATGATTGTGTTGTTTTGCTTTGCTTAACAGCTGGACTTCTCCATGGATGCTGTGGGGGTCTGACACAAATTAAACCCAGCGAGGGACAGAGTGTGGTGGGTTTGTTAGTGTGGAGTAATTGACCACATGGTATCCAGTAGGCTTAGCTGTGCTGAGTTCTCCAGGATGAATTCTCTCGTGGGGGTATGGGAGTAGGGGAGAGTGAATGAGGGACTGGCGAATGGAGACGGGGGAGGGGGGGGGGATTTGGAGTAGTCCATTGTTTATCCTGATGGTTTCCAGATGATGGCAGAGGGAGGCAGCCACCTCCTGGGTCTCTCTCACCAGGCTACAAGGATCTGGGCCAAGCTTATCTGCTGCAGCCTACAAATCTGGCTTTACATCCCTCTATGCAGTCTGGGGCTAATTTAAATAAGACAACATAAGTATTGGCTGTGAAACTGAATATGTTATAATTCACATAATAAATGAATTTCACAACTTATTTATCTTAAAAGAGTTTCTCACATGTGGTTTCAGACTGAAAGGTTTTGGGGTTTTAGGCCTGCTGTTTGTTTCTATGTGTTTTATTTTCTGTGTATGACAAAGAAAATTGAATTGAATGAAAATTGTTCTCAGAAACTGCACCAAGTCTAAAAAACACAGGCAATGGAAGTAAAGTAACCTCTGCAAACAAAGACCAAACCCAGCTGCCTTAGCTGATATTAGTATTGCTGCAGTCCTTAACTTTTCTACATATCAGGAATGCAGATTTTGATATAGCACACAGCAGAAGGAGAAGATAGCTTCTGCTGTGTGCTATATCAGGAACTGCTTCAAAGGCAATTACTTCAAATGGCTTGTAACTGCTGGAAAAATGCTGCCTAAATGAAATGAAAGGCATAAGAAGGCGTAACTTAATTACACGTACTATTTACACATGGACACAACTGTGTACAGGCTTTTTACTGAAAATCTTAAGCCTCATCAGTAATGGTCTCAGTGGGAGGGGGGCTGTCAAGAAGCCATTCTTAAGGAAGGGAAACAGGCGGAAAAGGATGAGATATGCCAAATTACACAAGAACTGGACTGAAAATCAGTTGCAACAGGTCTTGTGGAGTGATGAATTTAAATTTGAAATGTCTGATTCAAAACAGCATCAGTATGTAAGGAGGAGGTGGAACAGTGAGTGTCAACAGTAATCTATAAAACATGGTGGAGACTCTGGTTTTGGGCTGTATTTCAGTCAGTGGTGTTGGAGATTGTGTCAGAACTGATGAAATGAAGAACGCAGAAATGTATTTTCAAAGATTTATCCACCATGCAAAACCATCTGGAAAGCATCTGTTTGTCAGTGGCTTCATTTTTGAGGATGACAGTGATCCCAAACACGCTACCAATAAAGTAAAAGCTTATCTGGATAGAAAAAAACACAGTGGGATAGTGTAAGTCATGGATTGGCCTCCCCAGAGCCCAGACCTTAACATTTTTGAAGCAGTGTGCAATCATCTTCACAGAGAACAGAGCAAAAGGCAGCCAACATCTAAAGAAGAGCTTTGAATGTCCTTCAAATAGCCTGGAGAAGTATTCCTGAAGCCTACTTAAAGAAATTACAAGAAAGAATAAAGTCTTACTAAGAGAGTTCAGCCTGATGTGTGTATATACAGTGTCATATGTAGGGGGAAATGGCCCACTGATCTGATGGATTCAGTCAATCTTTCCTGCTTTCCATTGAGAGTGTCCATTCACTTCCAGGTCAAAAGTGTGTTTTCATTTGTTGGCTGTCAGTGTGACATCTTTGATGAGGGCAGTGGAAACTACAGCGTGTGCAGTGCCCCTCGCTGCCCTGTGGGCTCCAGACTTTAGGTAGAGTTTGTTTTGCTTGTTTTGAAGAGTGAAAGCTGTTTCCTTCTTCAGGAAAACGATAATCTGTCTGCTGTCTCTGTATGCTTGAGAACAAGGGCAAGCATCAAAAGCGATCTCCCACAGTGCCCCTTGGTGGCCGAATGAGGCAAACACATGCTTCAAAATGATTCACAGCGCATTTAGCAGTTGGAGATTTGGCTGATGGAACTTCACAACCTGTTTTCACATATTAAGGCCTGGAAATGAATAAAATTGGAAATGATCAGTGAGAAGCTTTGAACCTGACATATGTTTCTGCGGTGAAATAAAAGCAAAGCATTATGTGAACTTCTCTGTTGTTGTGGATTCAGGCCTGATTCGATCTTAATTTTGACTTGCCCTACTTTTCATCCAAGATGCTTTTAATTCAAACCAGTCTTGTCGAGAGGATTTTCTTTTTTCTTTTCGGTGATGGGCTTAGAATTTTGTCATGTTACACCAGCGCAGAGTTCATCTGGGTTTTATTTCCTCCCTGCTAAGATCTTTGTGTTCTGATTGGAGGATTGTGGCCAGCTGGGAGGGATGACTGATAGCCTAAGGTATTTGTCCTATAGAAGTAAGCCCTCTCCAATTGGTCCCTCCGCAGGCTAGGGCCTCCTTTACAGTCTCCTGGGAACACAGCTGGAGGGAGGGAGTTCATTTCTAATGGGAAAGCTGAGACTCTTTTTGTGTCCAGCAAATAAATTACAACATACAATATCATCTAACATCTTTGGAATTAACCACTGAAACTTTTCTGTTTGCTTTCATAGAACCAAGAGTCTTGTAATTTCCTACAATATCCCTCTAAAATAAGTTTCCTTTGATTAGATTACTTTGTAATATAAGTCAATCCTTTTAGGATTGTTAAAGCACCAAAGCAAATTATTTGACAAAACATAACCATCCCATTGCTGAAAAAAAAAACCCTCTCCATAAATTCTCCTGACCACCAACAGTTCTGCTATCAGGATGTTTTATAATTACATGAAGCTTTGAACTGGCTGCCATGCAAAGAAACAAAATAGGTCATTGCATAGGTTTTCCCCATTAAAAGTGGTGATAGGCATGTATAATTTTTCTTCTTTTCAGGCTCGACCCAAAGGCGAGGGCCTGACCCCATATCAGGGAAAAAAGAGGTGTTTTGGAGAGTATAAATGTCCAAAATGCAAGAGGAAGTGGATGAGCGGGAACTCCTGGGCCAACATGGGACAAGAATGTATCAAGTGCCACATCAACGTTTACCCTCACAAGCAGGTAATGCATCAGAACACAGGGCATCAGGAGACTGGGACAGCTCATTGGTCCTGCACATCAAATCTTTACATGTATTCAATCTATGCAATCAAATCCACTTTTTTGTAGCTTGACCATTGAGGCCAGGACTGATTTTAAAAAGGTGAATTGTTCAAATTTTGGATACATTAGCTGCAGATACCTCTGTCTTATCCTTATATAAGCTTGCAAATGGCATAGCTTGTCTGTTTCTCATGTCTTTCTTGGACCTAGGACTAATTGGCAATTTCTGTATATGCAGGTCATTAATTTCCAGTTTCTTTGTTCCAGAGACCTCTGGAGAAGCCGGATGGGTTGGATGTGTCTGACCAGAGTAAAGAGCATCCGCAGCACCTGTGTGAAAAATGCAAAGTCCTTGGCTACTACTGCCGCCGAGTGCAATAACGCATTCAGTTTGCCTAACACACTGCTCCAAAGCTTCATGAAACACACATAGCTACGACAGCTATATTTTAGTTACTAAAGCTACAGCATCTATAGTGCAGTAATGCATCTCACGCTTTCATGAAATACCCTCTGACTCTGGTTTCAGTAGTATCAGTGGAGATTGTGTTTGCTGGGTTCTTGTAAGCTACTCGGTTTTCATTATGTGAATATTCATTTGAAGTCTGAACTTTGAGCCAACTGTGAATTAAGAAACTTTACTTTCTTCACTTGTGAGCAACTTCTTGGAACAGCTTTCATATAGAGGTTCTTTTACATGTGTGTATATTTCAGAAATAACTTAAATGTTTTTGTATAAAATATGCAAGTCTACCAAGACGGTTATGCAGTAATAATGTATATCTGCCTTGTCCTCTGTATTATTAGTATTGGTGGGTACATCATTTTTCTAATATATGTTTTAAGCCATACTATTTTGTTGAATATTACTCTTTGTGAAGGAATATATTAGTCAACTAACATTAAGTTCTTTTATACTACGTGCTACAGTTTATGGGGAAAACACTCGTCAGGTAGTTTGTGGCTCCAAAGTTTTAAATATGCAGTGTAGAAATTTTTCTAATAGTAACTTACAGCAACTGTATTTTGGCACCCAGTGCTAAAAGACTCGCCAAAGTGCTTATGGTCATAATGTAGTATATAACATGTGACAGTAAAAAAAAGTGAATGTAACAAACGGTGATAAGTGAAGGGTTACATGTGAGTGGTGCTTTTCAGGGTATTTTTCACTGGACTTGCTAATAAATGAGTATGGAACAGAAAAACCCTTTAACTTGTAAACTGTGTTAAATTTAATGTGCCTTCATTTGTATAACCCATGAGATGGATGCTTCTCTATTGAAATATTTGCATTAAAATTGATTTAAACGTGATCGGTTTCTGATCTCATCTCTATATCTCAAGTAAGGATGTAAGCACATCATATCATGAGGGGGGACTACAGAGAATAACTTACTGATATATGGCTTCAGTATCATCAAATACAATCACAGGTAATCTTATAATTAAAAAAATAAAATGATCTGCCTCCATCCATCCTTTGCATCCTCTTTTGTCACACCAAGCCTGTGTGCTCTTCCTCTTTTCCTCCTGCCTAACAACTCTAAATTTCCACATTCTGTGAACATCTGTCAGCCTGTCCATTACACTATATACAAGAGATCAATGTAGAGTGAAGTGAAGTTAATCCTAACTTCACGTTAAACTCATGTCATTCCTATCACATCTCAGTCATTTTGTTGCCCACATACACTTTCTGCCACTCTTTTTCTTCATACAATACCATAGCTCCTCTCTTTGTACCTCATTGTATTTTTTCTACATATACAAATTGTACCTGCTTCTGAACTTCTCCTCAGGAAAGTTCAGAAAGAATATTTTTCCAACATCTCCAATAAAATGTAGGCACTACTGAAATAAGTTTTATTTCAGCCAGTTTGCTGACGTGTAAAATTTCATTGTTAAGGAAATTTTAAATTTTTACACCTTTGTTAAAAATCACATGTTTAGAAAAGGGTTTTGTTTTTACAAATGTATGCCCCTTTTTTGCAAAATTAGTTCAAGTTTATATTGCTAAATTCACAAGCTTTGTCACATATTAGGATCATTCATTATTTTTGATCCATCAAGTTCACATTTAAAGCAAACACGTGTGTTGGCCATTACTTGAGGTAATACAGCATACAAACACAAAAACCTAAACAAAAAATGTTCTGAAATGATCTACTGTCAGCAAACAGAGATAGCACCCTGTTCGCTGACTGAAGAAAGACCCTCTTTCACTCTTGCATTTATTGAAATTACAGCAGGAGATGAGACTACGGACACGTCCACACGGAGTCTAGTCGAGCTGTCCACAGTCTGTGATAGTGATCTTCTTGGAGGTTCGCCCAGTCCGTGAACCGTAAAACTCCACTCTCTCGACTACATCCATTCCCTCCTTCACGCTGCCAAAGACAACATGCTTGCCATCCAGCCTAAATGAAGAAGACGCTTATTTTAATATAGCTGCCCTGGATAATGACATGATCCATGAAGCACCTACGGAGTCTGACCGACTCACATTTTATTAGGTGGAGCCACAGACTGATGAAAAAGAACTTCACTAGCTTCATCTCCTACATTTTATGATGTTTATCAGTACGTACCATTGTGTTTTAGCTGTGCAGATGAAGAACTGGGATCCATTGGTGTTTGGTCCAGCATTGGCCATAGACAAGATACCTTACAATTGAACAAATTCATTCATTAAAGTACATATTTTCACTTAAGCCACACATCTACACAACATATTATACAGCACACTCAAATATCACCGTTAGAAAATCCACCATTTAAAATGTTGCCACCTGGTGGCAGAAGACAAATGTGACTATACCACATTACAATGGAGGACAGCATTGGGTAATTTTCCAGTAAATTGATACAAAAAAACAAAAACAAAAAAAACAATCACAGTACCCATAATATTCACAGAATTGCTAAATTTAACTTGAGATGCATGCATATTTAATCTGGTCATGGCCCATCTCATTTTTGCTCTGGAAAATTACAATTTACTCCATTTACTACCAGCAAAACACCAGTCGCAAAACACCAGTCACAAACACTGTAGCCTGAGATTGTACCAACATGTGTAGTATATCACATTGTGCAGTGTATGCATTATATTAGATGCAATGTATTATAACCTGTAAGACTGTATTTGGTTTTGTACAACCCCATCGTCCTTTTGGTTCCCAAGGAAAAACTGAAATGATGTAAATACTTGCCTGGCCCAGTGTGCTTCAGTTGGAAGTTCTCGTCAGGAAACGTCCTTCCGTAGATCGATTTTCCTCCAGTTCCGTTGTGGTTCGTGAAGTCTCCACCCTGAAAACACAAAACGTGTGACTGTAATTGGACCCTCATAGGACACAGGAAAACAAAAGGAGAGAAATATTAAAGCCTACCTGGCACATGAACTGAGGGATCACTCTGTGGAAAATTGAACCCTTATAACCAAAGCCATGCTCTCCTGTGCACAGCGCTCGGAAGTTTTCTGCAAGAGAGCCTTCATGTCAGTGTCTGCCTTCTTATGTTTGAATGCACACGGTAAACAGAACAGTTACGTTAGAATAAAGCACAAGCAAAATCCTAAACAGCAGAGTTATTTTTTCTTAGTCTTTTCGATATTTATTAGCAACCCTGAAATATTTCTGATGAAATCTTCCTAAAAGAAGAAAAAGTGTGCCTGTAACAGTGTAAGAATGCCACAAACCGCTCAGTTATCAACAGAACAGAATAAAATTTGCAGCCTTTTTGATGATCATGAGTCTCACCTTTTAAATTTGTGGTAATCTCCTGTTTTTCAGGTTTTAACATAAAAAAAGTGAATAACAATCTTTTATCTTATGTTGTGACAACACATTGTTATTCTTCTGATTTACAAACCAAATAGGCAAGCTTTGGCAGAAAGTCAAAAAAACTGTTCTAACATAATCAAAGTGACAACCTGTCGATTCACACACACATTTGGTGTGTCAAGTTAAACTTAGTCAAGTTCAGGCACACCATCATCTTTTCTTTAGGTCTGAGTAGATCAGATACTCGTTCCAGCTTGTTTGGTGTTTAAGGAGGAAGAGAACATCAGTTACCTGCAGTTTTGGGCACGACTTCTGCGTTGAGCTGCAAAAGAAAAAGAAGCAGCCTGAAGGCATTTTTAAAAAATTTTTAAATCTGGGGAGAGTAAATCAGCGACTGTGTGAGGACATCGAACTGAACATTAACATGCAAACTAATACAAGCAGTGTCAACACTTATTTTTAACCTACTCACCTCGAAGGTAACTCTGCCAAGAGGCTCTTTGTCAGCGGCAATGTCAAAGTACACCAGCGGGTTTTTGTTCGCTGCCGCTGGGCCGCTGCTGTACAGACGCGCGGCTGTAAACGCTAAAGAGCAAAACTTTATCCTGTTTGACAGAAGCAACATCTTTATAAACTCACTGTGATGCAATAACTCAACGCAGGTGGACCAACAGTGACCTACAATCACGCTTACATGCGCGAGAGGAGGAAGCTGACTACGCAACCGGAAGCTCTGCTACGTTTCTCGCGAGATTACGCGAGATTTTTTATGCACTCAAATTATTATTATTGTTGTTGTAGTAGTGTTATGCTGCGTGCTGCTCATTTCATTAATGTCATACGTAAAAGAAAGGTTTGTGTAGTCTGTATGGTTCATCTGATCACCATATAGAGTTAGTCTAAAATGAAAATGAATCATTCAAGATGCGCTATTGCTACAGCCCAATCAAAAACAACGTTTTGAAAATTCAAAATCTAAAACATCTACACCACGTGAAACTTTAAAATTTGAAACTGGAGACAATCAGTTCGTAAAGTGAAGCAGACAGTATTTAATCAGTTTTGCATGTCAATTATTTTATTTTTTTTGTATAATGCCTTACCATAAACAATCCCCACCCATCACCAGGATAAAAAGTCTATTTTATTATTAAAAACCCCAATCATAAAAAATAAACTGTTTGAAATGAGTGTGTTGCTGTCACTGTAATGTAACCAAATGTTATACATGCATCATGCTATAAGCAGAATATACACACAAATGTCAGAGTAGAGGTCTTTAGCTAATTCACGGACCTCTGGCCATGTGCATGAAACTGCAAACCTGCAAATATTCGACGATATCAGCAGTAGAGCTGGGGAGCAGCAAAGCTTTGGACAGTGAGTTTGTAAAAGCTAGATTTTGGTTTATAGATTGTTTTGCAACCTGCAGCAATGCGGGGCTGTGGAATAGGGCAGATGCACAGTCTCTCTCTTGCTCTCTTTTTTTTTTTTCTCTCAATTTCAAAGAGCAGCCACCAGAATATTACCAAGTACAAAAGCGTGATAAAGCTGGTCATTTTATAGGCAGAGAGATAAAAAGCTTCTCTCAGTTGATGCCATAGTGCCAATATCTGATATGGCAGACTTTTTTTAAACACCAGATGCCCATTCCTGATGTAAACCCCCCCCAGAATGTGCATCCCACCCTGTTCTCAAACTGAGGACCATGCAGCTGAACACCTCACAAACTGATTGGACTGCGGGTGCATTCAGTTTTATGCCCATGCAAATTTTAATTTGCAGCTGGAAGTAGTCTCCCACTGGCAAAAATTACATTTTACCCCAATCTTTTCACAGTACTTGTGACATTTATCTACACTCAGCAAAAGAGGAAGCACTCTAGGCCAACCTCTTTCACTTTGGTCATTTTATTGAAATTCACCAGGAAATGAGATTACACAATGACCATATCCACATTAAATCTACTTGAGCTCTCCACAGTCCGTGATCGTGATCTTCTTTGAAGTGTACCCAATCTTGGAACCAAAAGACTCCATTTTCTTGACCACATCCATTCCCTCCTTTACTTTTCCAAAGACAACATACTTGCCATCCAACCTAAAAGAAAAAGAAACTGCTTACAATTAATGGCTTCAAGCCATTACTGAATATCACTGTGATATGAATTAAAGCCAGTTTGGATGAAATACACAGCTTCATTGGTATCAGCTGTTATAAATATGTTTCCGTTTGTCAGTACGTACCAATCTGTTTTAGTGGTGCAGATAAAGAACTGGGATCCATTGGTGTTCGGTCCGGCATTGGCCATGGACAGGATACCTTAAAATTTAACAAACTCATATCCAGTTAGATTAAAATACGGACCCTTGAATATACTAAGTAATTCCACTTGTGGCACAGGTGCACACAACAGCTTATATTATTTAGCACACTCAAGTATCAATGTTAGAAAAAAAGTGTTAAAATGTTGCCATCTGGTGGCAAACTTTGTGGGGACCTCCCAGAGTGATGGGAGCAAAATTTCTTGTGCAGACAAGGCTTCTTTATAGATTTCACTAGGCAGTAACTTTGAGCAATGAGGTAAACTAAAGCATGACAAACAAAAATAAACATGACCTTGAAATCTCAAGACAAAAACAAAGAATGGAACAATATTATGTGAATAGTTTTCAAAATGCAAACTGGTTTAAAAAAAAGAAAAAGATTGACAGTGAATGTTACAGTGAAGGACTAACATGTGTGTAATCCTTACAAAAAAAAAATGTGCAAGAAACTCAGGACATTCCTACAATTTAAATGAAAATGCACATAATCTGTTGGCTCCATCTGTTTGACTTCGAGTTATGGACATTTCTTATATATTGACTTGCTTTCAAGTATTTGAGTGAGAAAAATCACACAAATGGCCCAAGTTAAATTTGAATCTGACAAAGTGACTTGCACTATAGAGTTGGAAATTTCTGAAAACCAATAAGTAGCACCGCATTGTTTTCATTTTCACTTGCAACAGTGTACAGAGGGGGATAATTACCTGGTCCAGTGTGCTTCAGCTTGAAGTTCTCATCGGGAAAATTCTTTCCATAGATAGACTTATCACCACCTCCAAAGTTATAAATAATATCTCCACCCTAAAAAAAAAACAAAACGCATCACTGTAGTAATATCACAACAGTCCATTGGTGGAAAATTAATTACCCCCAAAACAAAACACACCTACCTGACATATAAACTGAGGGATCACCCTGAAGAAAACGGATCCCTTGTAGCCAAATCCATGTTCTCCTGTACAGAGCGCTCGGAAGTTTTCTGCAGGATAGACTAAATGTAAATTTTTTCCTTCTCACGGGTGACGAAACACACACACACAAAGCTTTCGGTAATTTTTCATGTTTGAACAGTGACTTGTTACTGTTAGTTTAGGTCCTCCTGAATGGATTTGTAACAGCTGCTTTACAGACCAAACAATCATGAAGCCAACAAAACAAAACATCTCATCCATTCCTCAGCTCTGATAACAGCACTTTCTTGACATTTTGCTGTGATTTGTGATTAAAACAAATAAACAAATGACGAAAACTGTAGTTACCTGCTGTTTTTGGCACTACGTCTGCATTAAGCTGCAAAATAAAAAGGCTCACAGCGATTTAACGCATATTTTCAAAGTAAAAGTTGTTTGTTTGTTTGTTTTTAAACCTACTCACCTCAAAGCTAATTCTGCCAAGCGGTTCGTTGTCAGCAGCAATATCAAAGTAAACCACCGGGTTTTTGCACGCAGCTGGTGGGCAGCTGCTGCACAAACGTGCGGCCGTAAACACCACAGAACAGAATGTCTTCCTGTTTGGTAAATGCAGCATCCTAATAAAAGTCATGTTGTGCAGCTACTGCCTTCAAGTATGTCAGCAACCACCCAGAGCCAGCTTACAAATACGAAGTGGGACGTTTGCTTAGAGAACCGGATAGTCTACTCTAATGATGTTGAGAGGCTTAATTAACGTCCCTTAGAACACCTGTTTTACTGTGTTGTGTCAAAACGGCTGCTGTGTCAAAAAGCCACGTGACCATGGCTAGAATTATCCAGAACATATACTTTAAACATTAGCTCATTAGAGACTTTAAGTTACTTTAAAACCTGTTTGTTGCGTTTCAGTAAAATGTTATTGACTTTCTGCCCACCCAGCCTGTGCGACATTTTTGGATATCTCATTG
>NW_005187470.1:1096961-1098614 GCF_000239375.1 Pundamilia nyererei
TTCCTAGGTAACGACCCAATATACATATGAATGACTAGCCAATTTAGCTTCCACTTCCAGCATTTGACTGCTCTCCGGCTTTTAAAGGTAGAAACGCAAAATGATGACTCCGCGGGGGTCTAAGGTACTACCCCGAAATGACTGCTCTCCGGGGGTGTAAGTGTTAAAGAAACTGTTTTACTCTCCTCATTATTCATCTCATATTACGTCAGACTTATCTTGTGACCTACTGAGAGGTGCTGTATGCCTGGTTTGGGAACTTAAATACCAGCTACCAGTAAGCTTCTACTCAGATATCAATTGATCAGTATTAGTAATATAAGTTATTTATATAGTACTTTGCAAAAGTCTCAACCAAACCCTCACTTCTTTATATTTTTTAAGTAAAATGGGAAAGCAGGAGCAGCAATTTAGTCAAAACTGCTAACATGCATGGAAATACTGTACATAAAGCAAAACATAGTTTGCACAATTCTATTGAACTTGAGAGTCAATATTTGGTATGAACACCTTTAGTCAACACAGCCTGAACTACCCTAGGCAAGCTTTCTGTTAATTTCTTTAGCTGGTCTTCATTAATAGTTCTTGAAGGACATCCAAGGCTCTTCTTTTCCTTTTGTTCTGCTCTTTCTCAATAATATTGAAGTCTGGTTTTTGGAGAGATCAGGCAATGACTGATCGATGACTACTTCAGTAGACTATGTGCATCTCTCAGGTCTCATGTCAGGTCACTGCTGATTTTGTTCTCTCCATTTCTTAAGGACCCGTCTTTCAGATACTATTCATCCGCTGTAGATATTTTTTTAGGCCTTGGCACTTCTTCTTATTCTGTCCTCTGTTTTTGTAGATTCCTAAAACATTTTAATTACACATTACACACCATGCCGATATGCATCAACCTTTTTGCTAACAGTTCTCTGGGAATCCCCTCATTGGGCCAGAAATACTATTTTATGCCTGTCAGACTGTGCCATTGCTCAAGGGAGTTGTCAGAATGGAATATTCCACTAGTAATGTTCCACCAAAAATACAATGTTCAGTTCTGCTGTTTCTTTAAAATCCCAGTGTTATTGAGCTGCAGAAAGACACTCAGATCTAAACATTCACAGCTAAAAAAAGTATCTGTTATTCCACTGCACAAGATTTAGGGCTACACAAATATCAGAAGCATTTAAAGTTTGCTTTCTTGTGCAACATAATGTTGTTAAAGTTACTTTTACCAAGGTTTTCTAATCGATGTTAATAAAGGACAGACTATGTGGGCAGTTGAATTTTTCTTAACACTTAATAACGCTGCTGTTTTCTCACACCATTTCTTTTACTGATGAAACATAAAAAAATGAATGGAAAATCAGACATGTTGTAGATTATTTTGTTGTAAATTGTCATAATGTGGTTCTTCAAGTGTATTTTCCCCACAAGTAGCTGCTCCTGTTGGCTGGTCAGTTGCTCCTCTCAGACGATCAGCGGGTGTTTTCCAGCGATTATCCACTTGCTCTTGGAGACCGTATGTGGCTGCTCTAAGACAGCATTCTGTTTGTAATCTAAAGACGGATACAGCTTTCCAAAATCCCTGATATCTGTTTGAACTGTACCTGTTTTGACCTTGATTACACTAGCAAACTGATACATACATACAAACTAGGGGTGCAA
>NW_005187470.1:1099141-1142404 GCF_000239375.1 Pundamilia nyererei
CGCACTAGTTCCCACCAATTGAGCATTGCGTGGCACATCCGACATACTGTTTTACTTTTGTCCATGACGCGCTTACCTTCAGGGTCATACTTCACATAAAAACCAAGATAGTTCCAAACAGTGTTGCCAACTCCTCAGTAAGGAAAATCGCTATTAAAAGTCGCTAGAAGTTGCTAAATGACGTCATCATTTGCATAATTGGTCATGCTAATATAATTGTAACCTACGTTGTTGGAGAGAGAAACGTCCTAAATGCATTTAGAATTTATTTAGAACTACAGATTACATTTATTTTAGCAATTATTGTTTTTTTAAATGTCACAATTCCAACCCTGCTCCTTTGTGACCCGAAATAGGCACTCTGGTGGAGTTACTTTGTGTGTGTGTGTGTGTGTTTATAAGTAGTTTTAAACCTCGTGATCCACAAAACAGCATAACAGTAAAAGAAGAACTGACTGCGTTACAATCAGTGCAGGAGCAGCAGCTTCGCTCATGCGCGATTCATTTGCAGTTTGGACGAATAGGTGTGAACATCTTCTGCCCTGATAGCAGCTGGGAGAGGACTATCCTCTGCCCGTGAGCGCTTTGGAACGGGCGAGGTGCCCACGGCAGCACCCGCTGCTTGTTGAGAGTAAAAGCGATACCCGCTTTCACGTCAAAAAGTCGTCATAAATAAGTCTCCAATAACACCAGAAAAAGTCGCCAGATTTGTCGCTAGTTGCTTTTTAGAAAAAAAGTCACTAAGGGGGTGTGAAAACTCGCTAAATATAGTGACAAACTCGCTAAGTTGGCAACACTGGCCAAACACCAGATCTGAATGAGGGTGGGGGAGGTTCATTTTCGGGTAGCGTTAAGGCAGTTGCCATGTTGCAACGAGCTTAGCTTCTGTCTTGCTAGCTTGCGCTGCGCTCAGTGGATCTGCACTCGACAGTGCAGCCTAGGCGGAGTAGTCGAACGCAGATCCACTGAGCGCTCAACACAGACAGCATCGTCAGAAGAAAAGTTGATAAAATAAATAAAACATTTTGTATTGTTTGATATATATGCGTACCGAACCGAAAGCACTGTATCGAACGGTTCAATATCGATACGAGTATTGTTGCACCCCCTAATACAAACATACACTGATTGGGTGTAACATTATAGCCACCTGCCTAATATTGTGTTGATCTCCCTTTTGCTACCAAAACAGCACTGAGCTGTCAAGACATGTACTCCACTACACCCCTGAAGGTGTGCTTTGCACCAAGATCCTTTAAGTCCTCTAAGTTGTGAGGTGTGGCTTCCATGGATTGGACTTGTTTGTCCAGCACATCCCAATGATGTTCAACTGGATTGACGTCTAGGAGGCAGCCTCGTTGTTGTGTTCCTCAAACCATTCCTGAACTATTTTTGCTTTGTGGCAAGGGCGGGTTATCCTGCTGAAAGAGGCCACAGCCGTCAGGGAATCATGAAGGGTTTGTATTGTCCGCAACACTGCTTAGATAGGTAGCACATGTACGTGACCCTTTCGTGACTGAAAATCAAGAACACCCCAAAACAGCTGCACTATAGGAGATGCTCTCACCCAGTCCTCTCATCACAATCTGGACCTTTTCAAACTCACTCAAATACTTGCGCTTGCCCATTTTTCCTGTATCCAACACATCAACTTGTTCTTTAATAGATCCCATCTACTGACAGGTGCCATGATGAAAAGATAATGAGTGTTATTCACATCTCCTTTTTAGCGGTCTCAATGTTATACCTGATCTGTGTTGATATTACACACCATCCTCAGAAGAATTATAGTTTAGTTAAAATTATAAGGTTGTAAGGTTTTTTGTTTTTTTTGTTTTTTTCTCGTCAACTTTAATTTTTTTTTATGGATTTTAATGGATTGTTAACTTGCCCCCTGTGTACACCCTCTGTACATAATTAATTCTAAACTTTTTGAGCTATCATGTTTACATACAGGACAGAACAACCGTTTATGCACGCAACATAAACATAAAACATAAACTCCTCAAGACTTTTTCATTTTAAATGAAGTTTTTAAATGCTAAATGTTAGCTTGTAGTGTGTTAATGTTATTATTTAGTTACATTCACAGTAAAAAGAGACTGGAATTACACATTAACGCCAACGGTCTTTTTCCCACCTGGTATATTTCTTGAACATTCAGTCACTGGTTGTATGTTTAGATAAAACCAGTTTTGACAGCTTATGAATCATAATTGTTTAGGGAGTGACTTCTATCAACCTATGCATGGTTGCATAACATTCAAATCAACATTAGCTACTGAACCAATAGTTGTGTCTGAAAAACTGAAACCTGTATGGTCTGAAGTTGCACACTGGAGAACTATGACAAGGCATCTAATTGGTATCAACATACAGTAGAACTGGAAATGGAACTTCTCACTTTCCTTTTTCAATCTTGTAAGAATAATAAAATGTACAGTACTTTTAAAAAAAGGACTGTAACAGAGTGTTCAATAATGATATTTTCTAAAATAATTCCATTACTTTGTTGACTGATTCTCAAAAAATGTTCAGTTGGCGATTGCAATTCATGAGAGCCTTACTTTGATGTGTCAGTAATTATTAGTTTGTCAACTTTTCACTCAATGGCAAGGCGACCTTGAGCCAACTCAATGAAAATTTGAGTAAAAATCCATAATTTACACCTCGTGCTTTTGTAAACAGCACGCGAGTCAGACAGGTCTCGCAGACTGCATCACAAGTGCACAAAAGACAAAATCACAGTGACATACAGGTATCATCTGAATACATATTTATTAGATAAATATTAGGTCGTCACATCATCTAACTACATACAGTTCTGCAAGACTAAAAATCACAATTAGTTCCTTTATTTTCTCACCAGTTTAGAATATGAAATGATTGTACATACAATGTACAAACAGAGAGACAATGGCCACATTGCATGAATCACCTTAGGTTGTATAATTTTTCCAACTGTTCATGATATCAAAAATTGTACAAACTATGGATTGGTTACAATCTTCTGGACCCGTCCCTCCCACCGTGCTTCTCCCTCACCTCCGAGCAGTTTTCTTTGTAACCGTTTTTTTTATTGTTTGTTTTGCTTTATGTATTTTTTAATTTTTTAAATGTATTTGTTTTTTTAAGTTTTTAGCTTTAGCACCTCAGAGTATGCAGGTGACAGACTAGAACACTTAGGCTAAATATTACATGTAAAACATTGCTGTCCCAGTTCCCGTAACAAAAGAGGTGAAAGTATAATACAGAGTGGGAACAAAATGCTGAGCGATACCCACAGACACTAACTAACAAGTTTCATTTTCCATATTCAGCCACTTCCAGTAGAGGGGTTGCAAGCTTTTTATTATTCTGAAGAAACAATGCACATTCCCAGGGAAAATGAATACATTTCTGTTCACATGTCTCTATATTAATTTACATATATACAGGCATCCTTGGGATGTTTGACCTGGTCTTAAAATCCTTTCCAGGTCAAACTAGCGAACGTGCCCTTCCTTTCTGTTTTTTTTTTTTTATTTTTAAATTTTTTATTAACTCGTTTTCTTTTTTCAACTGTTTTTTCTTTTAAAACAACATCCCCCCAGAGAAATGTCCCTTCATTGTGATTGTGCAACTACAAATTAGGGGTGCTGCCTTTTTCACCAATTTGAAAAGAAGAAGAAAAAGACTGAAATGATAAAGACTTCCGTGGGATTGTTTAAAAGTTTCAATTCAGATCGCGAAGAATGAAAACACACCAGTGAACTGTTGAAAGCACAGACTTTTGATTTGATGTTTCCTTGTGACTAAAATATGAAACAAGTTAGGGCTCTGAATAGGAAAAAACAAATTCCTTTTATAACATTTAAAAATAATGCGTACATGAAATCAGGATGGTCGATTCAGCACAATGCTACAATTGAAAGAAATTGGATTTCTAGCCTTACAGATTAATAAGAAAACCAGTACAAAATAATTTACCAAGAACAAAGGGGGATAAAAATGTATATGGTCTCATGCTTTTTTAAAAAAGCCACATTTTTTCTATAACAAAAATATAAACAATATCATGAATTTCTTTAAAATATGGTTGTGATATATCTTTAAAATACCACTGACAATTAGCAACAATTATGATATTCACATAGCTCACTAATTACACTGAAAGCCAGCTGACACCACATAATTCGAAACCCATTACTGTTCAGCATCACTGAAGGTCAACATAAATTCATGAGCAAACAACATTGATCATTTTGAATCAATACATCGTAGCATGAGGGAAAATATTGCTTCGAACTGAGTGCAACGTCTGAAAACTGAAACGATGATACACAAGCACTTTGAGCTGATGCAAGGAAGGGGACAACGAATATTAGGACATGAACAGGTGGGAAAGCGACTCGGGGGAAACGACAATGACCTGCGATAGCTTATGAAATGCTTGGGCTGGCTACGCCCCGGCGTGGAGACGAGACAGCCGTATGCTGGTTTGGGAGCATATGTGGTTAAGTTGGACGACTAATGATCGAAGGACAAACATTATCAAGATGATACAAAAATATTCACAATGATATTTACAGTACAATAGCATTTCTTAAAAAATAATACATTTGCATACAGAACAGCACTCTTTTTTTAACATTAAAATGAAAACAAATGTGGCAAAAAGAAAGAAATCTGCACCAATACTGCTTTGAAAACCACTTCTTGAACAGCAGTGATGGATAAACTGTCCTCTCCTTTATCTTTAAAACCAATATTACATCCAATCACGCTGACACACACACACTCACACACTTTCAGTCTTTACAGGACCAAGCAAGCACAAACATTTCCATTCTCATCCCTCTAACTTTGGTGATGTTGAGCAGTTTCCCAAAAGGTTTATGTATAGTTTAATTGTGCAGCAACAATAAAAAAAACATAATAAACATAACACAGTATATGCAGCAAATACATGATAAATGTACTGCTGACATCAACATCATCCCTTCAATGTTAGTGTTAAATAAAATCATACTAAACCTGACAGAAAATCATAAAACAAGCAAACAAACAAGGTCTGTGGAAACAGCAACTGATAAAAACCACACTATCTTTTGTTATCACCACTTGGAACAGCACTAGACAAGGGCTTGGCACACATGCACTTTGTAGATTACTTAAACAACATCATTTAACCAGGAAGAGAGATGTAATTCAGTAAAACTGCTGACAAGAGAAACACGATGGCTCATGCAGAGCTGATGGAAGGAGTTGTAGCAGGAAGCGACAAAGCAGGAGCGTCACAGGAACCCAAGCCTCGCACGTTGTACCTTACGTTTCCAATGAAATCCCTTCTTTGTACAGGGGACAATAACTTTACAATATGTAGATGGACAGATATGCTACTCTGTTATGAATGTTGTTTGGTGTAATTGGGGCAATTTCTTTTCATTTTCTGCTGTCGAAACCAAAAAGGAGGGACATCTATGTGTTTAAAAAATAGCACAACCGTAGACAATGCCGATCAGTCCCAAAAATATTTTTTAAAATCTTGGCAGAGGAGCTTAAATTTGTTTTAGAAAAAACATTTTGTCAAAGATGGACACATTGATCTTATTTTTTGTTTCTTTTTGGAAAGGCTGATTTTTGTGTTTTTGCGTTGTCAGAATCTCTTGTGCTTTTAAATGATGTGTGGTGGACAAAAAAGTGCGACTAACCAGACCAGTCAGGGAATGGAGCTGCGACACCAGGAAGCTGTGGCCTCTCAGATTGGAATAAGATAAGACGCACTGGCCAGATAGCGCAGGTTTTTTCAGTTATTTTTCTGTTTTTTTTTTTTACAGTGAATTCCTTTTTCTTCAGAAAAGGAAACAAAACACGAATAAAAAAAAATGCTACAACGCGTTCCTAATAAGCACACATACACATGTGTGTGACATTTAAAAAAAAAGAAAATCAACTGAGTATAGCTGCACAGTTCAAAGTTATCACCTCTGGGTGAGAGGGCAGGGAAAACCCTTGCCGTGTCTTTGAGTTGTAACCTCTTTCAGTCAATCTGTGCTGGCGAATGAAAGTTGTACAAGAGGAAGAAGAGAAAGGGAGTGCATCTTTGTGTTTATCAAGTACTGAGTGACCGCCTTGGGATCTCAGGGAAACTGCAGCAGTCAGTGATTATATGTTTCTGAATCGCCTCAGTTGTTTTCAAAGAGCGATAGAAGGTCATCGTTGCTATTGCTGGGGAGGTCTGGGGGATCCAGGTAGGACAACAGTTCATCTGGGTTAGCGAGCTCTGGAAGAAGCTGTATGGTAGAAGGAAGGACAACAAAAATTTGCTATGTAAGTATTCAAGGAATCTCCTTGCATCAACTGTTAAATATGTCAGATTACAGATGTGAAGATTCTGATTGTTTCAGAGGACTTACGTCTAAGGACGGCTCAGGCATGTCTGACCCTGCTTGGCTGTCCAAACTGCTGGAGGGGTTGAAGGCCAGGTCGCTGTGAGGGTGGTTGTTGGGGCCGGGCTGCTGTTGTTGCTGTTGTTGCTGCTGTTGTTGAGGAGGTGGAGCTTGTCGTGAGGGCTGAGGAGGCCCGCTGTGGTGTAGCTGCTGCCCTGATTGGCTCCCAGGGTGTGGAGACGCGTGTAAACTCTGCTGCAGTGGACCATGCGGTTGGTCATTGCCAACAGAATGAGGTATCTGTAGAGAAAGAGAGGGGGAATAATTCAGAATAGCCATATACGTCTTTCAACCTGTTTCATTTTGTGACTGCTAACAACCTCCAACAAACACTTTAAATATAAAGCTAAAGCCATAATTTGGCTAGCTCAGCTAGCTTGGCTAACTTTATTAATATGTAAGTTATATGGAAGTGGAGCCAATTATTGGTAAGTTTAGTTATTCTGACTCAAGTTGCATATTTAATTTAGCTGTAGCCAGTAACTGTTTTTTATGCTAAGCTATGCTAACTGGTTGCTGCCAGTATTTTCCCACTTTTATAGTTAGTCTATATACAAAGTAAAGCAAAAAGTATACATTATGTAACAAAATACACAATATGACAGAGTCAGTATATTAGGAATTGTTGGTAAACTCACTGTGTCAGGCATATTGTGGGACAGTGGCTTGTCTTGTGCCATCAGGTTGTTGGGCATGTCAGGTGGGTGAGACAGCTGGGGACCATGCATGAAGTCATTCATCGACGTACCACCAGGGGTCCCGTGAGGGAAATCAAAGTTCCCATGGCTCTGGTAACTGTTGCCTAGACACAGACAGAATATGTTTAAAATTTTTTGTTGTTGCTCTGCTTTGTTTGCATAATTCTGGGTGCTACTGTACTTTCTGTACGTGTTTGAGCTACCTTGGCTTCCGTATTCGCTGTTATTGCCTCCTTGCCCAGAAGGAAGCGATGGGTATGGTGAGGGTCCGGGGCCAAGCTGAGCTATCATCTCCATCACATTAGGCATGATCATCTGGCTGGGACTCATTGTCTTAAACCTCTTTGCCAGCGGTCCATCTGGATCTTCTTTTATGTGAATTTCTGATTTTATAGCCACCGGCCGCCAACTACACGTCGGGTCAATTGTCACTTCCTCAAACTCAGAGCTGATAAAATGTAGATGAAATCAAATAGTTAAGTTAAAAGAAAAATACACATGCATATAAGATTGCACTGATGTTCCTATTTCTGCTTACTTTTGAATAGCATTCAGGATTCCCCACATGTACTGGTCCACCTCGAGTCCTTCTAACAACGCAGTTTTACTGAGGAAAAAAGAGAAATAGTATTTAAGAAAAAGTCATCTAAATAAGGCAAGTGCATGTACTCCTTAGCATTTTAACTCCTTAGACATACTTGCATACAGGACATCGCCATGTCCCCCGCTCACAGTTCAGTTGTAAATATGATTCCAAATCAAAACACTGCAAGAACAAGAAAATAGATTTTTTGAATGTATATTTCTATTTGTTTGTCACTGTTACTGTGATGGTGTATCCTTGAAGTCTTACCTGAACATGTTTGCAGTCATGCCCTCTTGCTGGAAGCTGTATTCGCCGGAAGGTGATTGGACATTTGAGCGAAACCTTGATGGCTGTCTGCTCCACGCCATCCTCCCCGTTTAATGTGGTATTGCCCGACGACGCTGCCACGCTACTGAAGTTCCTCTTTACTGTGAGGCAGCAGAAGAAACACAGTGAGTAAACAAGTACAGAGCAATGAGGACATAAGGGTGCAAAATGAATGTGAATACCTTTGGTGATGCAGTGCTCTGCAGGCAGAAGCCTCTTCTTCAGTAAGCCTTGGAGGACAGAGCGAACTGAGGGCCGATGGACCAGTTGTAGCACAAACAAGTGCGACTGGGGGGAAAAAAACATCTAAGTGACTATCAAAGACATTCTCCTAAGGTGTATCTGTTTTATCCATTCTTTACTGTTTGATCAGTTGTGAAAAAAAAAAAAGGAGACATGACAGATCCCTTTTGTTATTTTCTTTCTTTTAGCATTAAATATCATCTGATGGGAAACATTTTGCATTTGACTTGAGTGGATTTGTATGAACCTGTTTATTTTTTTCATTAGCTCTGGAAATGTGTGTACTCACACAGCAGCAGGCAGTGACTGTGATCTGGATCGTGTTCCTTCCAGGCTGGCATACATGTTTCAAGTGCAGGGGTTTGTGGGAGGTCTTGTTGTCTCCCCGCTCGATTGTGAGCGGCGTGGCGTTGACGCTGACTTGGACAGATGCCGGCCAGTTCGTGTTCATCTGACGGTCTTCGTGGTGGTAGCACTTAAACTGCAGCTCCAGGTCCGACCTGCACAGATAAAATATAAAGCGGTTACGGTTATGGAGGGTTACTGTATGCGATACATGAGTTAGAATAACGGGAATTCATTCTCACACATTAACAGGGAAATTTTTTGAGGTAATATATAACATTAATTGGACGCTAAACTTAGGATATAATCTCAGCTTGGCAGCAGGAGAAATCCTCATATCAGGACTCTTGACTTGAATTGACTTTTACTTAAGATAGTGATGAAGGAAATTGCAATACTCCAGAAAATTCTGAAAATTAATGCCTTAATGATCCTTACTTGTCACGTTCCTGGGAAAAGTTGTTTTTTTTTTTTAATCTAATGTTCTTGGCTACTAATGAAAATCAATAAGAGAATATTTACAGCCTAAAAGACCCATATAACTGTTAAAGTGGATGGGGGAAAAAAGCAGTAGCACATAAATATGCGTTACCTCCACATGAGTGTCTGGTGTACAGAGGGCCGTAAATGGAAGACGTGGTTGCTGACAGCCAGGTTATGTTCTAGCCTGAAGGGCTCTAGGACTACTCCATCCCGCACTGGGAACGTCAGACGCAGTTCCTCGTTGTGGCTTGCTGTTTTTGGAGATAAGAACCAACCTTAAATCACAGACTTAAAAAAAAGTTTAAAACGCTTGAACTTACTGTTCATTGATTAATTACTGACCTGGTGGGGGAGGGAGTGCGGTGATATTTGGTTTAATGTCAGGAGGGAAGGGTGGCTTCACATCCTGGTTTGGCGACAGGTACGGAGGGATGTTACTTCCTGGTGTCATTGGAGGAGTAGGGTTCCCTGGCACAGGCGAGTGAGGGTAGTTCCCAACTGGCCTTGGAGGCTATATAAAACACAAATTGAGTTGTAAATCAACTACTTAAATCACTAAAGAGTACATTCAAGTATAATGTAATTTTAAATTTTAATAAACTGGTACCAAAGTAGACTTACCCCATTCATATTTCCCTGGTTGTACTGATAGCCACTCCCAGAGAAGTTATTTGTTTGGCCATTGAAAGGTGGCTCTTGCTGTGATTTTAATTAAACAAATAATTTGTCAAATTTACACCATTATTAGCTAAAAAAAATGTCAGTGAGACTTTGATAAAACTGCATATGCAATATGAAATACACCATCACATTTTTATTGAATAGCTTTAACACTGCACCTTATAGTACTGGCCTATGGCACCACTGGGTGGTGGGTATTGGCCTTGCAGCTGCTGTCCTGGCATCCTCGGGCCAGGGTAGTTGGGGGATGGCAGCGGCCTGGAGGCATTTGGTGTGGGATATTGGCCCTGCTGGTTAGGGAACTGGTTGTTTGGTCCATACTGCTGCCCACCATAGTTTGGCTGTGGAATCAGTGACCAATACATTCAGCATATAGCAACGGAGCTACATATTTAAGGTGACACTGTTGAATCCACTCACCTCCCCTGGGTACGGTCTTTTTATGCCTTGCATACCCATGCCCTGAGCCCGAGGACCTGCATAGCCTTGCTGAGGCATTCTTTGACCGTGTGCCCCAAAAGGCCCCATGCCTTGGCCCCTGGGTTGGTTCATTCCCATTGGAGGCCCGCTCATGTTGGATGCATTCATGCCTGTGCCCATGTTTCCAGGAAGGGATGGAGGGCCGCGGGGTCCTGGCTGGTTCATGAACTGACTGTTGTATGCCTGATTTGGCCCCATCTGGAAAGAGGAACTCATCTGAAAGACAAAAAGAATTTGATCAACCACCTCAGACTTGACTGTCAATATTACGCAGTTTCTGTTGAATCAAAAGATTTTATAGATAACAAACAAACAAAAAAAAAACTCCACCAGAAAGAAACAAAATGGTATCAACATCTGAGAAACAGTTTGTTTGCTTCTGTTGCAAATAAATGTGGTACTCCAGCTTGCTATTGTTAGCATTAAAGGGATAGAGCCAAAAGTCAAAGTTGATGAATTCTAAGTACCGTAGTCTCACACGTGCACAAAAGGCAACAGTTTATGCTATCAGTTTGTGCGTCATCCTACCGGTCCATATTGGTTCATGTCCTTATTCTGGGTTTCCTGCAGGGCAGCTACAGTTGCTGTTGCAGTGGCAGTTGCGGTGGCGGCTGCAGCAGCAACTGCAGCTGCGGCGGCAGCAGCGGCAGGCTGGGTGAAGTCAGAGGGAGGACGGGAGTGCGGAGGGATGCCCATTCCACCGGGTCCAGGATTCGGCCCTCCAGGGTAACTATAAGAATAAGCAAAAAGATATTAAAGAAGTTCTAGAGAAGAGAATTAATTAAAGTAATTGTCTGAATTAGTTCTTTAAGCATTTTTAATCACTTCAGTGACCATCAGCAATCCATCTACTGGTTACTTACTTGCCACCAAAGCCTCCTCCTCCAGGGTAGTTGGGTCGACCGTACATCCCCTGCTGCATATAGGCCGGGTTTGAGTTGCCTTTGTTGGGGAACTGCTGCTGCTGACCGGGGAACTGAGGAGAGTTCATACCTGGAGTGTTACCAGACATACCCGAGGCCATAGGGTTACCACCAGGGTTCATGGGATTGTTGCTGTTGGCCATGGGATTCCCCAACACCTGTTACACATTAGGAATAGAGGGAAAAACACATGTAAATGTTTCACTGATTTCAGATGAGGTTCAATTCAGAATACCACTGCCAAATACACAAATCTGCAGGTGGTATTATTACAGCTATTAAATATAAAGACTTGGAACAGGCACATTTTTACTCTCAAGCAAAAAGGGGATCTCACCTGGCTCTGGGAAGTGTTGGTCACACCCCATACGGTGGTCACCACAGACACTGAACCGGGAGGCTGGTTGGTGTTTTGCTGCCAGGGAACTGAGTCATAGGGAAAAGACCCATCTCTGCAGGGAATAGAAAACACATTTCACTTAAGCAAAACAAAATGGTTTGCCAAGCAGCACAAGTATTTACAGTATAGTTCTAGTAAGTATGTTTGCAACTGCTGAAAGACAGGAAAAGGCAAGTTATGTGGTTAAGCTTAAAAAAATATGAATGCGTCTTTTTCTTCTTCTTCTTGAAAGGCAAATGGTTGAGTTACTGTTTGCCACTATTGACTGTGCTATATGCAGTTTGTCTGGCAGTTTGTCTAGCCACTGATCCATAAGGAACAACGGGCCTCACACAGAGAGGAAGGGCTTTCCCCAAGGGCCCAGTCTGTCTGTTCGCATACCCAACACACACAAACACATCTCACACACAAGCCAAAAAGCACAGCAGTGAACACTGACCCATGTGAGAGGCTGGGCTTCATGGAACTCATGGGGGGCTGCATGGGCACTTTTCCTGGAGGCTCGTTCTGCCTGTTCTTCTGGTGACGGAGGAGGAGGAGGCGTCCAAGCTCCTCACACCACGAGGAGAGGAGGGCTGGAAAGAGAGCAGAGTACATAAGTACTGTTGGAGACCTGTTAGAAATAACTACAGAGGTACCACCCTACTATTGCAAGCACTTAAGAACAAAAAAAGCAAAAAACTTCTGAGCAAAAGTTCATGTTAAAAATCCAAAAAGCAATGGCCTGACTGGAAAAAAGTGCACAAAAATAAATATGCATTGTACCCTATGGCACAACTGTGGAACTATATTCTGTGCAAGGTACCTGCAAAATGGAACAAGCAAACAGTATGTAACAATGCAACAACATTAAACACAAAGACATCCTATCATTCATGAGATGTGAAAAACAATGTTTGCTCAAGAGTGATATGTTTACAGGTTGTTATGATTTATTTATTTACTAAATAAATAATTTATTTCAAAATTAGGGCGGTTTATTTTCTGGCACTTGTAGTTAGTGAATAACAGGAGTGTTTGGGGGAAATGCACTAAACAGCTTATATTCATACCTCACACAAGTGCACACTGGGGCCATTGATTTATATCAACTGTGCTTATATTTACAGTAATACTCACATAACCACACCTAAATGTCATTGCATAAATAGCCATGTGCGACCCACATGCACAGGCTCTGCTATTTAAAATATTTTTATCCTGTTACTTTTTGTTCAGTTTTATTTAGTTTGAAAAGTCTACCCGTGGACAGAATTTTCTAAATCATGATTGTGTTTGTTCTAAGAAATGTTGGAACATTTTAAGAGCCCAAAGCCTGTACCTTTAAGCTGCAATATAAAGGATTAGCCTAAATCATGCATGCCACTGTAGCTCATGGCCACTAGGGTTCACTCTGGGCCTGCAAATGAATTCCAGTCCTTCCCTTCTCCCCACCTACCTACCACTTGGTTAGGTAGCTACCACAGAGTGCCTTTGATCAAATCATATGCTTTTCATCTGCAGTGCATGTGTTTGTACTGTGCCAACTACAAAAGACTCACTTTTCCCTTTTCTCTCCCTCTCACTTCCTCTGCCTCCTTCTAGCCTCTCTCTGTGGCTGTCTGAGGAGAAAGGGAATGTGGATTCAATCAAAGAGCAGGGCAGCTACCTCCTCTTATGATTCACAGCACTTCTAGGCTGAGTAAGGAGCGGGAGGGGTGGGTGGGTGAATCAGAGTGCTTGGCTTCGCGCAAAAAAGCCACGTCAATATGACAGCAGACAGTGCGCGCTGTCCTCGCAGGCAGATGCACCCTGCTGCCACATGCAAGGGTGGGCTGCCACATATTACACGCACACACACACACATAGAGATGCAGACGCACAAGGGAGAAACAACCGAGATTAAAAATAAAGAAAATACAGAAGGCTGAATGAATCACCGAGAGAGGAGACATCAGTCTAATGGGGCTGATAGGAAGGAGGAACAAACAAAAGCTTCTGACTCCCATCACAAACATGGCAACCCAGACATCTGACCACACATGGCTGCTTGCAAACCATACAAGCTTACCAGCACACTCAGACAAGGAAAGAAACAGCACGAGCTTATAATAACACACACACACACACACAGGCGTAAAATAAATAGGACACAAGATGTCCTCTGAGTGTGGCGAATTTTCCGAGGACAAAACTGAGTTTCTGCTTCGACACACAAACACACACCTTCTCCTCTCAGAGCACTGCACCCCAAAAGGCACCTCCTATCCTTTCATTTGAACACTGAGCACACCAGCCTCACTCTGTGTAAAGATGAGGGCTAGAATACAAAAGACATGTACAGATGGTGCCAGCAGTCTCCTTGCTTCTCCCTCTCCTCTCCCTCCCACTCCTTTAAAAGCAGCACGGGGCTCAGGCACAGAGGCAGCTGGGTTTTTCCTCTTTCCCACCCGCTCACGCTCCCTCTCTTTTTCTCTCCTCCTCCTCCCCCTCCTCTTCTTGGCAAGGCAGGTGCCAGGAGACAGGCTGTGCTGTTCCTCCAGAGAATTGATCTGACTTTACCACGGCTGTGCTTTAGTTGACGGAAAAGGCCGCTCAGGTGCACTTTCTGCTAAAAGCATCACGCTCAAAGGTAAAGGCGCAGATTCCTGAGTTACTTTTAATTTGATAAAAACCGGATCCAAGTGTGGCTAATAGGTTTACGGGTCTCACATCTATGTTAGTACGTCCTGCAGTGTTTTTAACAGCACCCTCCCTCTCCTCAGACCCCCTTCTGATGGAGAGAGTTTTCAATTCAAGGGCCTGGCGACCAGCCAGCATGTTACAGCTCAATTAGGTCCCATTATTCTCTTCCAACAAGGGGTAACTTGCACTTCTTCTATGTTGATAAACATGTCTCCACAATTTATCCCATAGCTGTGCCACTGTGGGGCCGTCTGGGTAAGCAGACAGCGTCCCTGTTTCACGCCGAGGCCGACATCAACAGCCGCAGGACATAAACAACAACCGTGTGGAACATAGCAGAAACATGACAATACATCGGCTATCTGAGAGAAACAGGAAAAAAAAAGAGAGAGAGAGAGAAGGAATCGCAAGTGTTGCCACTTAAAGAATTATTCTACCCCATCATTAGATAAAGGGCTTATCTCTGCACAAAATTACCACCTCCACTAAGCACCAACCGGTTTAAAGGAGAAGCCCTGTCATTGACTCAGAGGATAAACTTCAGGTTTCAGATGACGGGAGGAGGAACAGCCAACTCGTTTCTCTTCAGTCGCTCCCTCCTACTCGTCCTACACCCAAACACGGCTCAGGACAGTGCAGATGAGGAACACAAAAGGATTACTGTTTCTCCTCTCCACTCCTCCCACAGACGGCCCTTCAATAGACTCATCTGTCTCCCTCTCTGAGAAGAGCCAAATCTGGAGATAATTGTCTCAGGTGTTGCACTTCCAAATCTCAAAGACCATTCTGGAGTGAATCAAACTGGCATTTTGTGCTAGAGAGCGTCCTTCTGCCATGTTTACATTGGTCTCCCTGGCGGCAATGAGTCTCTGCCTTCCATAAGGAGACAAGGCTATCCTGTTTGCCTCGTAGATGGTCCCAGGGGCCCAGCTGAGTCTGAGCCGTATTGATATTCTGGTGCTCAGCTGCCCAGCCTGATGGTCAACCATGGCGAAGGGTGGTAAACGCATCTGCTGGGACTAGATGGGTGGTTCAGTGATTGGGTCTGCAGCTTCCAGCTTCACTTGCTGTCATAAAGCCCCAGGGAGACATGACAAATGACATGGACTGCATCCCTGACAGTTGTTCAATGCTCTATCCAATGATAGCCTAATGCTCCCCCAACCTTCCATCCATGGCCCATGCAGACACGAGGCAGAGAGATAAACTGTGCTGATTAAACACTCTGATTTGGGCTCTGCCGTGCTCTCCCGAAAACAAAGAGCTTTTAATAAAAGGTCAGTTAACCCAGATTGCAACATTAATATTTTTGTCATTTGACTGCAAATTTAGATGTTCATCTTTCGAGATATCTGTATGGAGGTTGATAGAATTTATTTTGTGCTGCTAAAAGATTCTTAAAATTTTGCTCATTTCTAAGACTTTCATGTATCAGTTTGCTGTAGGCAACAAGGCAGCTATATAGGCATGTGTTAAAAAAATGACAGTGACTACCATATACTGTTATGTAGGCCAAGTGGCTGCACTGTAGTACCTTAACATGTGACTATCAGTGCTAGAGAGATCTCAATTAAAATTTCAATTGTAAGGTTGTGTGTAAAGTTATTTGCTTTTTGGGACATTAGCTTATTTTTAAGGTCTACTTTCTTTCTGCACTAACAAGGTAATTAAACAAAATATTCTAACACAGTTAAACCAATAAAGGTCGGTTATTTAGTGAGTTAGCTTGCTGCTAACCAAGCTAGCCAGCATTACCTTCTAATCTCAGTTTAGTAAACCGTATTGATTTTACACAGTACATTTCTAGCCATATTCACCACGTGCAGTCCTTTTACACCACAAGGCATTTTCCCATTCACACACGTGTATACAGCACATTATTCTATGCATCAGAAGCAATTTGGAGTCCAGCATCTTACTCAAGGACACACTGACATGCAGACTGGAGGATTCAGACATTGAAACGTCATCTTTCCACTTGCACAGCTGCCCCACTGTAGCCACCACAGTGGTGATGCCCATGCCCAACATACCATGGACTCAGCTATAAATACAACACAGACCAATCAATTTACAAAATCTGGAAATAAACTCGGCAGATGTTCCTATGTCAATATCATTCATCCAGTAAAATCATCCCAAACGCAAAGCTTCTGCCCGCCAGACAGTACCAACTTACCAACTGTCACTCATATTACAAAGTAAGTCAAAGTATGCAAAAACAAATACCGTGATGAATAATAATATTAAATTAATAAGAACAAAATACATCTTTTTTTGCAGTTGCTACTGGATGGCAAAAACTTCCATGCAGACTTCATGTATGCTACAGACATTAACACTGTATGTCATTACACAGTGTATATTAGTGCTTTTAAGAAATTGTTAAAAAATAAAAAAATTGAGCACCATAATGATTAAGGACCATGTGCTACAAGGGAGAATATAATCTTAAACACATGAATAGCTGCTATTACAAAGGTCACCCCTACACTTGCTGCTGCCTCAAGAATAGTTTCTACTATTACTCCTTTTCATTTTCTACCTCCCTCCTTTTCCTTCCATTATTGGCAGGGCACTGCAAGGGAGGCAGCAGGTAACGCAGATGCCAAGAGTTTCTATGATCCTCATCCGCACCCGTTCTCTGCCTCCCCCTCCCTCTGCTCTGTATGTAATAGACACCTGCTCCCTTGTCAACCCTGGAGTCCCACCTGGCATTGTCCCACATGGTTTGGTCACTAACTTCCCCACAAACGCACAGCACATATCCTGTCATCACGTCAGAGTCACATTATCGACAGTACTTCCTCGCTTATTCCCTTATTAGCCATAGGAGTGAAGTCCAATTTTCGCAGTAAACCTGTCGTAGAGAATCACGACCCCTAAATGGCTTGTTTGAAGACGTTTAGCCAGAAGGGCTGAAAGGAGAACAAAGACCATGAGCAAACTAACAAGAGCAGCTCTAGTGGGCTGCACTCTTTGGTTTCTGAGAGCGCTCTATTCACATTCGATTCCGCCCACCCTCCCTCCTCTGCCCAGAAAGGATTGAATGGACACAAGCCTCCTGCAGGCCAAAGTCAATTAAAAGAAGACAGAGTCTAGGGAGCCCCGGTATCCCTGGTTACTGAAAGCACCTAAGAAGCCATGCAAAACAACTACGTTTAGTTTTAGCCAAAGAATACCTCACTTATGTGCCTCATGTAGGTTTCCCAGAACTATAAAACTCTGGGATTTTCTTCAACATATGTATGGAAAACTACATGAATAAGTAGTTGCTATGGCGTCGCTTATGAAGGCCCAGTCACCGCTGAGCTCTCCTGCGTAAACTGCAAGCTGCATCGTAAATCATCTCCCGCTCTGCCTGACATGCACACAGTAACCAAAGAGCCACGGATGCCAACCTGGCAGGCATCAGGTCTCTCTTTGTCTTCACACAGATGCCACGAATTATTCATTGATGCCAATTTGATAATGAAATGGAAGCGACATGTTCGTCATGCAGGCTTTTTCACCAGCAAGGCGAGTGTATAACAGGTTACGGACCTGTCACCCCACGACAGGCCAGAAGATTGCTACTTGTTCATCCATGTCTGGATAATTAGGTAGAAGCTCACAGGTGAAACACCTTAAACACATGGTGCACATTTCACTCCCTTAAACTGTTGACATTAGAGGCAAACTCGAAATGGGGGCTGTCAAACTAGTTTGAGATTTTAAATTTGGGTGGCTATGCAACATATTTGAGGGTTTTCATAAACCCGATGAGGTGGGGATGATGTATAAAGTAGGCACATGTTGGTATCATGGCTGCTACACGGCATCAAAGTTAAGGGGCGATTTCACATGACTGCTATGCATCTTTCATTGAAAGATGAAAGTTAGTGTTAGCAATGCAAGATCAGCTTTGATGTGGATTGAAAGTATTAGTGCTAACAGCTATAAAACAGCATGTCTGTGTAGGCCAGACAACTGCCTCCTGTCTGTACCTCATCTTTGTTTTCTTACATTATTCCCTCTGCCACTCTCCCTCTCGGTAATATTGGAGTCTTGTCAATGAGTACTTAGGCCCGTTGCCTCACGGGGAGCCAGACTTGCTGGCTAGGTTTTATGGCCCATTTCAGAGCTGCCCTGGCTTAAATACAGCCTCCTGCTGGCCACATGGCCACAATGTCGTGCCATGTCCATCCGGCGAAGTGAAGAAGGGGGGACGCTTGGACTCCCGCCAAAAAGGTTTTACTGAGGCCACAAGCATATGTGGCCATGTGGAGGCAGGAAGACAAGGAGGTTGCTGTTTTAACATCCTGTGTTCCTTAATGTCCCACCAATGGTGCTGTAGTACATTTAAAAACAAAAAGTTTATAATAAAATATCCAGCTAACCTCTTTGACATGCAAATGTATCTATCTATATAGAAAATGCAGGAAATTTAAAACATGTATCTTCAAAATAATAGCAGTGCTCTCAGATTTCAGATAAGGATTTTCAGATAGGATTATGATTTAGGACTAACTGGATGCCAACTGGAACAAGATACAATATATGCCACAATCTCCAGATGATTAATGCAGATCTCATCAGTGGGACTGTCATTTCTTGGTCATGGTAACACAGAAAGCAACCCTTGCCTAAGCAGGGCAGTGTTTTAAAAGATAATCTCCTTTGGCACATGCAACAAATCTCTTCCATTTAAAACAGGGCACGCCATTCAGTGTCTCTTTTAAGCATGAAGGTGGAAATCTAGCATTGCACCCCCTGCTGAGGATTAGTACTCTATGCATTAAAGCCAAACATCTCCCCAGCGTCAGTGTTTAGTCTGTTAAAATATACATTAAGCTGATTGGCAGCAAAACTCCTCCCAAACCTACATCTTTATGTCTTAATGTGGGAGTTAAGGTCTGGCAACAAAAGTGCCTGAGGTCAAGTTTTTAGCTTTTTTGAAAAACTGTTCTTAAGATCTGTCACAACTAAAAACGTGGACATTTTTTTTTATTAATCTTGTGCTATAAAAATCAACATTTTGTTAAAGTCACACTTGCATTGCATGGCTGCTTAGCCAGGAACAAATATACAGGACTAGATTATTACACAGTTATAATGCTCAAATTTTAGGCTATTGTATTGTGCTGTGTGAATAAGTTAACTAAACTGAAGTCTCAAGACATGCTAACTATACCGAAATTGGTGGAAATCAAAGGAAATATGCAGAAGAAAGAAAAGTAAAACAGCAAATATGTTTACATTACTTCTAGTTAAAGTAATTACAATTTGAAAACAAGTAAGATCCAGCAAATGATGGAAATCCTCTTTATTCGATGAAACGCATTTCACTGACCAAAAATGGCCAATATACCAACAGAGTGTTGATCTAACTGTAGAGTTCTCCAACCAGATTATCAGTTGAGCAGACCTGCAGAGAAGCAGCTTACAGGGGCCAGACTGTTTCCCCAAGCAACAGGCTGCTATTAACAAAGGCCCAGCCTTAAGCCCTTGTCTACAATGATACTAATTAGCAATGGAGCAGATGTGCCTGGAGTTGTGCCCACCTCAGGGTGCTGGGCATGGCCAGCAGTGTCGCGACTGCATTTGCTGGTGGCTGATTCACCTGTGACCTTTACACAGTAGGCCTGGGGTCAAAGCTTCTTTATAAATACAGTAGAAGCTGACACTAGTGGAACCTGGGTCTGCTCTTGGCACCCCTCTAGGCTCATTAGAGACTTCCATATGTGCAACAGATCAGGATTTGAATAAAAAGCCCCCTCATGATAAACATTCAAGCCAAACAGAAACAATGAAACTCAAACCTGATCCAAGTTGGCATTATTCTGACACTGAGTGCTTCTTGGTCTTTGATGATTTTTTAAAATATTATACAGTGCTGTCTTGAGCCACCCCTTATTTCTTTATATTTTGCTAGGAAAATGCAAAATGGGTCCTGTGATTTACTGACACATTTACATATACATGGAAATAGAGTACACAGGGCAATTCTAACAAGCTTGTAAGTCAATACTTGGTATGGCCACCTTTATTCTTTAACACAGCCTCTTATGCAAGCTTCCTTATAATTTCTCTGGGAAGTCTTCTGACAGCTTCTGGCGTTCTGACAGTGGGCTGTCAGAACTCTTAATGTTAATTAAGAGTGTGAGCAGACTTCTCCCATACAGTCATTCTGTCGCTGCTATTGATTGGCTATGTTGCTGCTATTGCTACTGACTGTGTCTTGTCCAATATCTTGGCAGATGTGCAATTGCCATCCCTATCTTTAATGACCATGGCCCTTCCACCTTTATTTATTATATTATATTATGATGCCCTTGTATACACCCCCACAATGTTTCCTGTAACTTATACATAGTGGAGTTTTTTTTGCACCTTTGTGGTCTTGTTATCTAATTTCGCAGTGCAGGCAACTGTAAAACGACAATAAAAAAAGTTCAAGGTCAAGTTCTAGTTTTCCAGGCTTTCTGAAGGATAATCCTGTAGCGCTTCTATGGATGTGGACTATCTTTTGTTGCATTCTCTGAGAAGATGATCGCAGGTTTAATACATTAATAGTGTGTGTGGGATCATTGTGATGATGAAAAATGAAGCCAATCAGACACTTTCTATATGATATTTTACAGTATATAAAAAATCTGATGCTACTTTTCTGCATCAGTTTTGACAAGAGCTCCAAAACCACTGACTGAAATGCAGCCCCAAACATGACAGAGCATCTACCATGCTTCACATATGGCTCTAGGCACTCACTTTTTACCTCTCCTTAGACCTCCTCAGTACATATCGAGGAAAATTTGAACCAAAAATTTCAAATCTGGATTCATTATTACATAAAACCTGTTGCCACTGATTTTCAGTCCAGTTCTTATGTAATTTGGCCTCCTTTCCTTAAGAATGACCTCTTGGTAGCTACCCTTCCACAAAGACTATTTCTGATGAGATTTTGGTGAACTGTAGATGGATCAACTGAAGTGCCAGATGCATCTGTCAGGTTCTCTGTCTGGTCTTTGCTGGATGATTTTTCCCTATTTCTTAAGGACATGACTTTCAGATACTGTTCACCTGCTGCAGATTTGTAGCTGTGCCACTTCTTCCTTTGCCCTTCATTTATCCAGTTTCCTCAAACTTTTTAAGGACGCACTGCACACCATGTCAAGTTTTTGGGTAATAGGTCTTTAGGAATCAGCTTGTTGATGCCAAAATACTTCTTTATGTCTATCAAACAGTTTTCTTTACATTCAACTAAAGAAATGGCAACAAATTACGTGTTCTGTGACAGGCTGATAGTAAGAAAGTGCTTAAAATACAGTTCAACACTGTTTTTTTTTTTAGTTGACTGTTATTTTTAGACACAAGCGTTGAGTTAGGTGTTTTTTTCATGTTTGAACAGTTAGGCCAGTGGTGTGTTTTACCAGAGAAAAAACATTCCTTTGAAAATAGTCAGGTACAGGGATTGGACTGAAAAGGAACGACAGAACAATAAAAAGTCCAAATGAAAAATCAAAAGACCTTCAGAAAGCCTGTAAAACTACTTTAAAAAACCTTTTAAAATCACTTACAAGAAAGTCTGACTCCTTGGAAACAAAATATAAAGAAATGACGGGTAGTTCAAGACCAGTATTGTACAATTTACTGATAGTGTGGAATTTTAAACTAGATTCCTGCAACAATTTTATCATCTTTTTTCATCTATCCTATTCTATACAGTCCATTTATTTCACAAAGTGTATTTTGTATTACTATTATCACGTCCTCTACTCATATCCATTTTACTATTATCTATATATAAAACGTCAGTATGCTTGTTTCCGATCGATAAAGTTTCATTGCATAAGTCTGAGGTACGCGCAGCTTACCCAAGTCTTACTAACTTGTTTACAAAAGTGGGTATGGAGAGGTATAATGACAACAGCTGATTATGGTTTGGACAAAAAGCTGAGAACATAAACATGAACTGTGACACAAGCAAGATGGCAATACATGTGCGACATGCTTCATACTGTAAAACTCAGACAGACAACACAACAGCAGCTACAACATGAGTATGTTTGCTTGGACTGAGCCAGTGGGTTTCTGTGCACCACTTTAATATACGGCAAGTACCTGAGTCAGACTGACATCTCCTGCAGCAGCTGGTTTCTGTAGGGTTCAAATTTTACAATTTACTTCACAAAATATTCATTATATGACACACATTTGATTGTGAATTGCTCCCCTTTTCAAACAAAAACACACGTCAGTGACCAGATGGTAAAATATATCTTGTATGCCACTGACTACCTGAGAATCAGCTATGACTGAAAATACTACTGTAAGGAAAATTATGGACATTTCTTACTGTTACGTCATGTCATTCCCACCTGAATAAGACATTTCCCTAATTTCTTCAGTACATGAAGATGAAGTGCTTTCCACCTTCGCACAACTCCCTAAAAAAGGACCAAATGTATGATTACTCGGGGGAACTAATCAAAAATGAAGATAAAATTAGCTGCTGCAGTCTGCTCTCAGTTGGTCTTATTTGTTCTGTCAGATAAAGAACAGCAAGTAGGCGGAGGCCCTCGTGTCCCGCTTTGACATGAGGAGGAGAATCCACCCACAGTAACACCTGGCAACTACATGCAAATTTAAAACTAAGATTATCTATATTTTCAGGTGCGGATCACACCATGAAATAAGCTTTGGTTTTATAAAACAGTACAAAAAAAGTCTAATTATTTTCACAAGAGGCCCAGTGTTTTCCTTCAGCAGCACTTATAATATCACAAACTGTATAAACCACTACAAAACTTGAGACTCTTTTCCTCATTCTGTCTTCAGTCACAGTTTAACATCTGTTATTTGGAAGATTCAATATCAAATGCGATCAAAGTCCCATTTGAGGTTTCACAATATAACGAGAAGTGTAAACACACTACAGCCTATAATTACCTACAGTGCATTTTCTTTGATTAAAGTAAAGCAACAAAGGGCCCTGCACTTTCCACAAGTATACAAATGGCATCAGCAATCGGCACGCTCCAGCGTGCTGTTATTTTGATTTGGAACTCGAAAAACTTCAAAGAAAAAAGTCAAGTTGTGCAATTTCACAACTTGGTGTGAACCCCCCCCCAAACATGTTCAATACAAAGAACAAGAGATTCATTGAAGGCGACAAAGCAACAGTTATGAACAGTTGGAAGTGTGGATGCCTAGTTTTTGTCTTACCATGTTGGTAATTGTCCCAAAGACACATCTTTAGCAAAGAATTACTTGAATAATTGCCCAAATGCTGTACTGACTGACTGACTTTGCTGCACTGCTAAACAAAAACCCTCTCAGTGGAGAGAAAGCCAACAATAAACAACCGAAATTCTGGAGACCGAAGCGTTCGATTGGCGTCAGTGGGAGAAAATAATTACACCTGACTCTTAATCGTAACAAAAACTTCATTTTGCAGTTTGTGCTAAATACACGGCGTTGGGTTTGACAGGTGACGCAGAAAATAAATATAGTACAGGACACCACTTAATCACCAAATTAATAGATATGTAATTTTATATTAGATTGTATTATTTTATTAATTTAAATCACAACAGCTGTCTCATGCTTTATATTGTAAGTTATGATCCTACAATAATAACACCAAGAACCCTTCAGTGCCTGATACTGGATAATGGGAAATCTGCGATACCCACAATAGTGCTTTTACTGGTATCTCACTTGAGTCGCTGCAGTCAGATTTTTAAACTGAAACCTGTTGCTCCCGTATAAACTCTTGGACCGTGACAGAACAGTGAACTGAACCCAGTGAATTCCTTCATGTGCCTCAGCAGTGAGCCTGGCTGGTTGCACTGTGTGGCACTGAGGGGAGTGGGTGTGATAAACTGCCAAGAGTCTCGTGGAAAAACGCTGCCTCAAGTAGGTCAGAGCAACTCAGAGAGAGATAATCAAGGCCATTTTGACCCCCTCTGTGTGAGCTGTAAGTGGGTCAAATGCAGCAGTCAGCTGTTGCAACTCTATCACGCGGGGCGCTGCGAGGCACTCGTCATACTGTCAAAGCCCATTCCGTTAGTTTAAGACATGGCAGGGTGCCTGCTTGCACCCACCAATGCAGGAGTCAGCCTTCTATCTGCCCCCCTAGGGGTGAAATAATGTGAAGTTCCTGTGAGTAGCAGCAGCAGCAACAGCAGTGGCAGCAGATCCACCTTCCCTCTTGTCACTGAGTACACCCTCTACAAACACAGCAGTCTTTATCTGTTGTCTCCTCCTTTTGACAGCTCACAGCTTTGCAGCCTGGTCCTCTTCGCTGTGGCAAAGACTCTTCCTCAGTCCCCTCTCCGTGTCTAAAATGCCACCCACATTTCTACCAGACTAACTCCAGCAATGTCCCTGCTTATTTCTCACTCTTCATTGAACAGAAAAAAAGGGAACTCATGTGTCTAGAAACACTTCTGAGCACAAATCTGCAACAGCAGAACAAAGACAGCCTAATCTTTGCACTACTGAGGGGCTATTTTAAAGCTCTTGCTCTGTGTTTCTCTCCATCCCTCCCACCTTTCTCTCTTCTCTATAACATTCTTCCTCTCTCCGAACCCCTCTCCTCCCCTTCCCTCCTTCTTTCCCCCCTTGTTTCCCTCGGTGTCTGAGGGCAGCAGCTTCTGTTTTCCTCTCTTCTCTCCCTGCGTGTCCAGTGACTGACTGCACAATACACATCAATTATTCATGGCTGCTCTCTCTGTTTCGCAGGCAAAACCAATCACAGATGGAGTCACTGCTAATGGGCTCCTGCTGTACTTGCCACCGGCTTCTTTGCACTCAAGCAACAAATACCCCAGAGACAATGAGAGGAAAAACAGGGATAAGCTGTTAAAAAAAGAAAAAAGAAAAACAGCAACTTCACACAGCACTAACAGCAACAAGAAGGAGAGCAGGACACGCGTTTGTGGTCAGAGGAGAATGCAGGTACGCATCGTGACAAAAAAAAAAAAAAAAAAATCACCAAAATTAGGAACCGGCTTCTGCTGCAGGAAAGGGTTAAAAGACTGAGAAGGGGGTGGGGAAGGGGTGATGGTGGTGGTGGGGGGGACAGAGAGCTTGAGAGAGAGGGTGGGAGGACAGGCAGAGAGGGAGAGAGAGAACCAAATGCTTATCTCCTCACCTCGGATGTATGCAGCTGTTATTGATGTATCTTCTTTTTCTGTCTAGTGATCCATTGCTTGCTCTCCCAATACACACATCACACAGAAGCAGCCACAGCCACTTCGCCAGAAGGGAGAGGGAGAGAGAGAGGGAGAGAGAGAGAGAGGGAGGGGAGGAGAGGAGAGGAGAGGAGAGGAGAGGGGAAAAAAATGCAGGCAGCTCACATTTCAAACTTGCAAAGGGGGGTGGTGCCTAATGTGCTAGACAGCCTGTATCTTGGCCTGAGTCCAGAGCAACGAGTAAAAGAAGCCTCAATCAATTCATTTAAAGCAACATTTGTTGCAGTGGAGAAACACTGCGGGCCCCGTCAGAAACGGTTCAGGCAGGTACACGAATCTGCGGTTTCAGCCCTCGAACCTTCTCTTTGCAATACAGTCGACTTAATCCATCAAACTAGTCATTGTAATTAAGGGGCATGGAAGAGGAGGGGGGGAGGAGGCTGGGCGTTGTGGCTTCCTGATGCGCAGAGGGTTGGTATCAGCGAGGGAGGGGCCAATTAGACCACATTTGTCTTTCAGCACACATGAGCCCGGGTAAGCTTTTGGATAAATAATTACACACTTATAAAACATGTAAACTGTGAGTACACAAGCCACCTGAGGCAGCGCAGGGGCTTCCATTGTCATCCGCTAATAAAAGTACTTGCACTCACCACAAGCGAGTCAAATCGGGTGTCAAATTAATGAAACTGATCTCTAGCTAAAAAAAAAAATTGCAATAAGCATTTAATTAGAGACATAAGGTACAATGTAAATCAATTTTAGTATGCAAACAACCAGTTTTCTTGTACAGTAAATTACTGAGCCATATGGGGCATAGCTGAAGATGCTACACCTCCTGCTGCCACAGACATAATAACTGCAACAACTACAAAGGAGGAAGGACAGACAAGCTCAACAGCTCTTATCTCTAGTCTCTCCTGTCTGTATTTGCTCTCCTGGTATTTACTATCAGCTAAGTGCACGGCGGGTGACTTACAGCCCAGCACCCCTGCTGCAAGTTAACACATCAATCACGGTTGGCTGGAAGACTTTCACGTCTAAGTGATTACAAAGTACAAAAACCCCCCACACAGATTGTCCAAAGTGGATACAGTGTGGATTTAGTGATTCTGTAACCAGGCCTTTAAAACTCATCTTTAAAATACCACAATAACTGGAGCCAAAGTCTGTTTTCATATCCATCTCCCTTATTTTACCCAAAAGTTCCCCTAATGTGGTTCCCCGAATCTGTATTTGGCTTTCTTTATGTTTATGTTAGCTTGCTTGAGAATGATAACAATAATGGGTTTAAGACTAGGTATCACAATAGTGTTTATCAGTGCTACCTGCTTCAGGATCTGTGCACGCTTACATAAAAAAGGGGTATGTCATGCATCATGTGACTCTTCTTCTGCACAGAATAATGCCTATGAGTGCTGTGTCCTCCAAATCATTAAAAAATGTAACAGTAAAACGCAATGCTGATGCAAATAATATGAGATAAACGCAGCAGAAAGTCGTTAATCATGGAATTTAGTGCACAGAGCAGTAAAATAAACATTTTAATTTCAGTTAATATAGTTATTTTAACACTGAGTGCACTCTCTGTGCTGCTGTTCATTTCTACTGTGAAGGCTGCACATTAGAGCTCTGAAACTTTCGACTGGACAGATTTCTTCACGTATTTAAACATTAGAAACAGTTACTGTCTCATAGGCTACTTAAGGAGATGTGGAACTCTTTAGATTGTCATCAGATCAAAGTGAAATTTAACGTATTGATTAAATTGAGTTATTTAATATGCGTTCTATTGCCTGTAATTTCAGCAGTGTGAAGGAGACTTAGCAGCAGATTAGAACCAAGTATAAACAACATCTATACATTTTCTATGTCACCAAGTGAACACATACAAACTCCAGTGCTGAGCATCATTCTTTACTTTCACTAAGGTACGGGTTAATCAAGTTGTGCATTTAAAATGTATTCCCTCTGCAGAAAATCTACAGTTCTAGTGACTCCATTGCACTTATTACGTGCTGAAAATAATAAAATTAGTAAAAATGTGGTTCTTCCAGCCTAGACATGGCTGCGCTCAGCATAAGTTAGCCAGGTAAAAAAAAAAAAAAAGAGAGAAAGAGCCACTTTTCTGGCACAGAAAACTCTGACTTTAAGGTCGCCATAGCTTGCTAACCCATTAGTCCAGCTTTGTAGCACACGGGTCTCTCAGGTAATGGTAGTGATGGCTCTACCTTGATAGAGAGAAAAACAAAGCCCATTTTCCAACTTCTATTACTGGCACACTGTTACCCTGGGTACGAAATCACCACCAGTGCCAAGATCTGACTTCCAAATGAAAAAGAACGCAGCACAACTTCATTCATGAAACATGCTTCTAACAATTGTTATTGTTTGAAAACTCGTGCCACTGACAGCGCATGTATCGTCAAGCAACTATTCAGCAAGTATTAGCAGGCTCCTGTCATTTCAACGGCAGAATCAGATTTCTTTTAAGAAAAATTAAAGTATATAAGTGTTATTTAAAACTTTCCTTTTTGCTAAAGCATATAGTTAGGGCTGGACCAGGTGACCCTGAATCCTCCCTTAGTTATGCTGCAATAGACGTAGGCTGCCGGGGATTCCCATGATGCATTGAGTATTTCCTTTCCAGTCACCTTTCTCACTCACTATGTATTAATAGACCTCTCTGCATTGAATCATATCTGTTATTAACCTCGGTCTCTCTTCCACAGCATGTCTTTATCCTGTTTTGCTTCTCTCACCCCAACCGGTCGCAGCAGATGGCCGCCCCTCCGTGAGCCTGGTTCTCCCGGAGGTTTCTTCCTGTTAAAAGGGAGTTTTTCCTTCCCACTGTCGCCAAAGTGCTTGCTCATAGGGGGTCATATGATTGTTGAGTTTTTCTCTGTACCTATGAAGCGCCCTGAGGCGACTTTTGTTGTGATTTGGCGCAAGATAAATAAAGTTGAATTGAATTGAATTATTTGAAATCATATTTATTATCAAGATATTATTCATATTTGTAATAATGAAAAACATTTTTTATTTTTTGCAGAAGCTCATTTAAGCAGCTTTTTAGCTCCACCAAGACCCTGAAATAAAGCCACCAATTGTTTCTTGAATTGACATCTCAGTTTGATTAACCATCCATCCATTCGCTTATCCTTTTTCAGGGTCTATTTTTTCTGGAGCTTATCCCAGCTGTCATAGGGCAAGAGGCAGGGTACACCCTGGACAGGTCGCCAGTCTGTCACAGGGACAGACAACCATTCGTGGGCAATTTGGATTAATCAATTAACCTATCCCCACAAACTGCATGTCTTTGGACGGTGGGAGGAAGCCAGAGTACCCGGAGGGAACCCACACAAACACAGGGAGAAGATGCAAACTCCACACAGAAAGACCACGGCCTGCTGTGGTGGAATTGAACTCAGGACCTTCTTGCTGTGCAGCAATAGTGCTAACCACCGTGCCACCGTGCTGCCAACCAGTGATCTTAATTGGATAGATTGTTGGTTGCTTAGTTGGATTCATTTAACCCATTAACCTCTGAGTCATACAAGGTCACCAACAATGTTTTTAGCCTTCTGTGTTAATCTCCATTTAGGAAAAGCCACAGCTAAACTATATGTTGAAACCCGTTGAGCGAAAGGAGACAGAAAAAAATATTTTGGTGTGAAAAGCTCCAAGAGTAGAAATTATAGCCCTGCAGAAAGGCATGTGTATATTCAACTTCCCTATTATGTGTAGAAACTGAGACCTTTCCACAGCTCACCAACAACATATCTGACCTCATCTTAAGCACCACTTAACTGGAAGGCATAAGCCGCTGAATGATCAGCACTTGAAACGACAGTTTTAAAGGAAATTTACACATGCACCCAAGAATACAAAGGAATTCAACCAAGTCAGTACTTAGGATAAAAGTCTTAGACATGTTCATTTTAACCTTAGCTTTGTCTATCTTCATCTTTGTTCTTTGAAAAGAATATCCCATTCAGGGGAATTTCCATTTAAAAAACAAAGTTCACTTGAAATAAGTTACATTCCTTGCATCAGTATTATCCTCCCCTTTTCATTTAACTCTTGCAACACAGCTTTGGGGGGCAAGACTTGCAAACTTTTGAACTCATTTGACTTGAAGGTTTTTGCTTTTTCAAGCCAAGTTTACATTATTTCCTATAAAACTGACTTGACTTACAAATTGTGATAGAAAATGTAAACAGAGCTTTGACTTTTCTACACGTGGCCACATTTCCTTGTCTTTAGCAAACAAACCCAACACCCCTCCTACACTGTCTCCTGCTTGTTTATGCTTGAACCGATTAAAAAACTGGGAAACCACCTTTTGATTTTAAACACGATGAAACAAAAGCAAAAATTGCTTGGATATTTTTTTCTATATCAAGCTGACACTAATAACTAAAACCAGCAATGTCTACTGATCGTACTTGAAAAACAGCCTGGCAAAAAGGTGTAAAAATGAGTGTAACAAGCCCAACTAATTATCTGCTGAATAGCTAGTTCACCAGGCGTTTGTTACATGAGAGAATGAAAAGCTTCAGGGGCTGAAAAACTTCAGCTGGAACCTCCTTTCACTCTTTAGAGCTGAGGAATTCCCAAAGTTTGCTGAAGCGCAAACGATTGGGAATGTGCCACTCTGTCTCTCTTGCAGGAAAAATCGTCATTAAGCATTTTGCAGAGGCTCTCGAACCGGAATGAACCGCCGGTGACGCTGATGAAACAGGCCTAACGGGGCTTGTAATGTACCCTGTGGATGGAGAAGGGGAGAGGTGAGGCCCTGATGAGTTTTTGCAGACTGAGCAAGTGATGTCTTTGCTTTGAAGTCCTCAGAGCTCCACGTGCATCGCTTTGCCCTGCAGTAAGACAGTCCGAGTAATCACAGATTAATAGAGCAGGCTAATCCCATTGACAAAGAGGTCACTACTAGCAGACAGACGCCCCTCCCCCAGATCTGTTCCAACACTGTGGGCCACAAAGGGAAAAGAACTACAACCGGACAACCCCCCTGAGTCCATCCATTACAGAGATCAACTCACAAAAATCACACTGCATGATGGGTTTTCCAATTCCAGTCTGCTGGATAGTTTTACAATATCTAACAAACATTGTCTAAACTTCTTATACAGCTACATTTTGAAATCAATAGGATATTATAGCTAAGTTTTGCTCAGGTGTCATGAAGATAAAGGTCTATTTCTTTAGCGCTTTGCCTTCCTAAGCTTTTTTTTTTCCTTAGATGGAAAAAAAAAGAACAAACTAATGCCTTAAATTGTTGGAGGCATTTCATGATTAATCAATTTGTCAAAGCTACAACCTATTTCAGCTGTAAGCTGACTGTGAACATTGATTTCCTACTGCTGAAATCAGCTCAGCCTCCCCTTCCGCTCAATTTTCGAACATGTTCAGGAGAGGAATTTTAGATGACATAACAGAAATGTAATAGCTTGACCGCGCCGTGCGTCAGAGCCAAGACAAGTTAGGTCTGGTTAAAATGGGATGCCAAATCTGATTTACTTATTAGCACTCATCCGCTGACCTGATGTTTTCTGAGGCAAACAGCCCAGCTCGTAACCACCAAAAGTCGTGTTTTTCGCCCACTTTTAACGGAGACATTTCAGAGCAGATTACAAAATGCATGATGAGACTGAGCAGGCCAGCAGTTACAGGATATTCCTTGAAAGCTCTCGGGGCTTGGTGTAGACAGGTTGTTTTGTATATATATATAAAAAAAACAGTGCAGAGAATTTATAAAACACCCTCAGTACAAAATGAACATTCACCTCCAGGGACACAATTCTGCAAAAACACAGGAGACTATATTCATTTCAGCTCTTCCTCATATCCTCTCAACACATAAAATCTTTTCAGATTTGTTCTCAGCTGTTCAAGGCTTCCCAAAGTCTCCTCTGCATACACTAACTTGTCTGTCTTTGGTCTTGTATGGCTGACCCCGCTGTTGCCACTCTGGCCCCCGTCATGTGACTTACTCCCTTCGTTTGTCGCTCAGCAACACCGCTGCAGGATGTCGGGGAGCAGGTCCTCCCTGGGGCCCCGTGGGTGTGTCTTTTAAGAGCTATCTCCCCTGGCTGCCAGATAGGGTATTCTCTCCACTTTAACACCCTCCTTGACTCAGGCCTCCTCTCTAAAGGACCTGGGAGCTTTGCAGGAGAATGCCTCTGCATTGGTTTCCACTGCTCTCTCTACCTCTCTGCAGGCCTCTCCTCTGGAAATATTCATGCATTTACAGGTACATAATTGTCCATGAAATGTACTTTGGGATGCTGCCTAGACTCGAGAACTTGCTGCTTTCCAAATGACTACTGTTGCAGGAAATTATTCAGACAGAGAATCAATTGGCAATTTTATCTAAGCCCATAAAGTAGGCCCTGAGATTTGATTTAGCATTAAGTAGAATTAGAACATTTGGCGATGTGAGTTAACTGCAGGCAGGGAAGGATTCCCCACCCATGCCGACATAATAGTGACATTGCATGATTTGAAGCCTCTTATAATAGAAAAAAGGCAAACATGAGTGAAAATTCAAACAATATGTGCCTCTGACTTTCATGTCCTGGCACACTTAAGAGGGCTCAGTGTAGCGGCCGAGCACACAGAAGCAAATGCACGACCCAGCTTTCCCCGTAACCCAAGACAGGTGGAAACCACAAATCACAAACTGTAAAACAGCACAAAAATATTTCTGTTATCTCCTCTGAGCTGCTGACAGCCTATGCGTCTTCATTCTCATTGTGCTTCAGCATGCTTTTGCCAGCTCGATAACAACATTTAGCAGTCTGCATCTGCTCCAATAATCCATCACAGGACCGGGATGATAGAGGCGTATGAAAACAGGAACTCGTCATCACTGATACAGTAGTTCTTGTCGCATGTGACAAATGGAATATTCTGCTGTACGCACTTTATCTAAAACAGCAGAAAAGGTAACAAATTGAGTTGTAGTTCCCAATGTTGTGAACAAGTTCAAAGAAAACAGGTCAAGTAGATATTAAAGGGTAATGTTCAGTTGAACCTGGACTAAAACTATGAAGGGATTTTCTTGGATTGCTCTTTATATTGAATATTGAACTGTTGGTCTTGTTTAATCTTAAAAGTCATAAATAGTCAAGAGTTAAAGGAATGAATTTAAAAAGATCAGTGCCCATACATCTGTGAGGGGATCTAGTCTAGAAGCAATAAGTGGAGGAAAAGCGGCAAAGAATGCAGAAATAAACTTGAGCGGGCCAGCATGGCCAGATGGCCTGAGACGGCGGTTGAGAAAACTCCGGTCTTACCTGCTGATTTTGGAGTGAACTTGTCCCTGTTGGCAGCGCACACAGCCAGGAGCCGATAGCCCAGGTCCAAGTCAAAGCCCTGCTGCGCTGCTACGCGGCTAACCACCTGAAAACAACAACAGCATGCAGCACAGAGTCAGTATGGCCTGAGGTATGTTTTCTCTGAAGAAAAAGCTGAACGACACCAAGTCTAAACCTCTTTTATTTCTCAGAAAACGTCACTTTCTAAGCATTATGATAGCTTACACCTACATATAGGTCAACAGAAGAGAGCAGAGGTCAGCATACAGTGCTGAATAGGGACATTACGGCTGTTTCATTATATTTCCAGCTCACAAACAACATTTTAAGAGCAGATTTTGGGAAATTTGCATAAACTCAATATTTCCCTTTGTCTCTAGCAGGGAGTTCCTAAAAAGGCCAGCTGAATAACAGTGGGGGCAACTATGAGAAATTTCCTCACTTGTTCCAAGCCCACACAAACATTCTAATGTGCTTATTTTCCAAACAGAAAATGTTTACATTTTTGATTTACCATCTGCAGCGCCATTTGCTTTGACATCCACATACAGAGCGAGCATCACGGCCTCATGCACACGCCTCCTTTTACTCACTCCAGTGCAGCAGCTGATGGCAACAAGCTTTGTTTTCATGATAAATATTGCAGATCGCCATCATAATCTGCTCAGTTCTTTCGCTCCTTCTCCTAAAATTTCCACAATTGAATCTTGAAAATCCTGCAAACTAATGACAGACACTCGCAAAGCTGTACGACTGCATCCGTATCTACTCAATACAGAACTGTGCTGGGTAGTTAAATCCACCACATGACGACTTTTCCCACAATCTGACTGTTAAAGGACAACCTCATTACAAGTTTATCAGTTCCATATGAGTAAGTGGACAGCAAGATGAGGAAAAAAATACTGCCTCCAGTCCAGAGATGCCGACTGAGAGGAAACATTAAGGGGAAGCATCAACATGCCACAGGAGGCCGTGTAAATCACCCTTACATCCCACATGTTGCTTTGATTTGCTGTCATCATTATCAGCTCAAAAAGAGCCACTCAAATCGTTTAGACCTTTAGGACATACTAAGGTCTGTGTGGACCAACGGGCCCCACTAGATTCCCCTCGCTGCCTGGCTTTTCATAGCAGCGATCCCGCTGTCACACGCCAAACTTCAGTACAAGCCCTGAGGTAGCACTGCTGCTGGGACCGTATCATTATCTTCTGTAAGTATAGTCTGGACGTGACACCAAAACAGATTATGTATATCTGGCCTTTATTTATGGGAATCCCCCATTAAGAAGAAGAAATATAGAGTACAGGCTGCCTAATTAGAATCTAAACTTGCGAGGGACATTTAAATGGTATTTTTAGTGTAAGAAGTTACAGTTCTAATTTCAGGACTTTAATTGTACACAGTCTGAGGAGTTGTGGTGAACTGTCTACCATAAGGCAATCATCTAAGCAGGCCCTGCAAGGCTTGAAAGCAGGGACTTGCTACTCAGCTGTACATTTTTCTGTAGTTTCAAGCTCGATAAAATGAATCTTTTTGTTAAATTTGCTTGTTTTTTCCCCTCGTAAATATTTTGGAGATTAATCAACTTGAAACAAGCTTAAAAAATCAATACTGCGTCATACATGAATGCTATATATTGTCATTAAAAATACGATTTTAGAGTTATAACATGATAGCTTAATTGATTTGTTGTTTTTTTTCAAGAAAAAGCAATTCAACATCCAACAGAAGCTCCAGTCATAATTAAACATAAAAAGCCTTATTAACTCTTACATTGAGATGAATTAAAAGACTAGTTTTGAGTACCCATCTCCTGTTTTGAATACTGTATTACCTTATTAAGTTGTTTATTTTTTTTTTTTAAAGTCCTGTAATTTCCTGGGGGTTTTTTTCTCACTGGTACAGCAGCAAATTTCTACAAATGCTATCACCAGTGTTTAAGTGCAAGCATGCAGGCAAAACTGTAAAGTGTTTACCATTAAAGTCTGTGACCAGGTAATTTCACAATCACATCAGATTCTCTGTGCTTCCTCCCAGTGTGGTTCACACCCAGGTTTACACAACCTATAAACTAAAAGGAAAAGCTCTGAGATTTTCACGGCGGGAAACAAATTGAAGTGGCGAAATGGAGGAGAAGGCACCTGCTGCTGCACATTAAAGCAGGAACACAATCGCTTGAATGGAAGGACGTGTCACAGTAGTTTCGCTGAGGTCCACAAGCACAAACCTCTCGGGCTTCTTCACCTGCTGCAGCCGAGCTCGCTTGATGGGGATACAAATTACACCTAACAGGTGTGTCTGTTATGTAATGCTGGAGGCAGCATGTTAAAGCACAGTCAGGCCCACTGTGACAGGTGATTGACACACCCACTGTCTATTCACTGTTCTTTTGGCTGTTCTTTCTCTTGGTACTTGATTAGCTAAATTTGGAATCAGTGCATCAGCTCTGAGCATTAAAGGTTTTTGTAATAGTCAATGGTGAATGTTGGTTAAAACGTGGCATGGACAGCTATAATTATACTGGTTTTAATGGTGGCAAAATGTCATAAAAACAAAAACTTTCAAGTGAAATTTCACATAGCACAAATCTGCCTACGCATTTGCCTCGTATGGTTCATATATATATATATATGTATATATAGCGTTAGCTCTGGTAGTTGTTCCTCACACATCTAAGCTAGCATAGATAAGTGCCGCATATTACAAAGTAAACAGGCTGTGTAAGCAGTGTGTTAAGTTTATCTTTCAAATTCTATATGTAATGCAAAACAAAACAAAAACAAATAAACACCACATATAGCTAAATGGACAATTTTTCAAGAGAAATTAGTCTACTATATCAGTTTACCATTATCATATAGAGCTACACTTGCTAACTGGCTAAGGGTCATAGCAATAAACGACTATGTAGTTGTTCAAAAAATTAATTGCTAACTTCCAATTCAAGATTAAGCTATTATTCCCAGTGGAGCATTTTATTAAGTGAACATTAAACTCACTAGTATAAACAATATTCAGTCAGGGTTAAGAACTTAGCTCTTGACATATTGGCTGTGTCTGATTAAATTTAGTTGAAAATATACAAACCCTGACTACTTTGGGCTAAATGTTTTCTCCAGAAGCCTTAATTTCAGATGTCATAGGACAGTAATTATTCAATCAATCAAAAATCCATAGGCATTTGGTAAAGACACAGAAGACTGAGAAGATTGAGAGCTGATTGCTTTGTGGTTTGCGAATGTTTTTGACCTTGTGGATTTTATATCAAAGGCTGGAACTAAAGCAACAGAAAGGTGGCTAAATGGGAGCAGTTTCTACAAGGTTAAACACATTTTACATTTTCAGTGACCTCACGGATGATCACCAGGCTAAACATGAGTATTCTTGCATCCCTGAGGAGGTTATGGAAAGAGTGCAGCAGTTGTTCAAGCGGCTCATTCTTGAAACTCTGAACATGAGATTATGGAAGGTGCTCACGACTGGTGACTTACCGTTAGGCATCCCATCAGGCTTTGCTCGAAGGGGCGCTGGAAGGCTCTGGGGTCACCACACCAGTCCAGCAGCTCTGTGGCTGCTGTTTGGAAATTTGCTGGATTTTGTAGGTGCTATGCAGAAGAGGAGAAAGATGGAAATCAATGTGATTCCAGTAATATTCAAATACTTGAAGAAAATGGGACAGATAACGGGTAACTGCTGTAAGTAATAAGCATTAAACAAAACAATAAAACAAATAAGATGTTATGCTTGAAATAGAAGCATGACAATAAAAAATTGTAATTAATTTGTGCTGTCCTCTATGTTTATTTAGTCATTAATAAAATGTATTATCTTATTAGAATTCAATAAAAGCATTTGCTCGTCTAAAATGTGTGCAGTTACATGTTTTCCCACCTGCTCTGAAAAAAAAATCTAACCAGCTTTTAATATTTAACTTTTAATTATGAGCTCTCGGAGTTGAGCAAATGAGAACAGCATTTTTATGACCAAATGTTCTGAAATTTTGCTTATGATGCTTTGGATTAATTATTTTAAATGGGTTAAAATATGACCGCTCTAGGCTGATAGTATGTCCCAGTTCCACTCAGCTACTATCTCAGGTTTCTGTTGCAATAAATCTTCCTTGTATGGCTGCATGAATCCACGAGGAAGCCCTATTTCAGTAGCCAACCCTTGGCTGTTCTCTGACTTTATCTGACAACAAACTCCTTGACCTACGGACACCCTTTTATGGCATTCGTTCCCCTCCTGCAGCCAGCACTAACCTGCATTGTCTGTATTGCTGTAGAGCAGCACAGAAAACTGAAAAAGGACCTCTCTGGGTCTCCGTATCAACCTTACTGTTGGTCATTTCTCCTCTAAAAGCTTTCGAACCACAATACAAATCACTTTATACATAGCAGAGCAGATGCACCACCACCACCACTCTGCTGTAATCTGTTGCCTTTGGAAAGATTATGCACACAAGCTTTTGTAGTGCACTTGTACAAAACAGGAACAAATGGACTCCCACTCCATGGCATCAAAGGTAAATAGAGCGGTTTGTCAGCTTAAAGTGAATGGCTGCCTTCCTAATACGTCGGCGTGCTTTGATTTCACTGTCAGAGAGAGAAGAAGAAGAGGAAGTGACAGGGGTACAGTCACTGCTGTGCAGTGCTTTTTTCTTGCTTGCTCTTTAGGGGGCAGCAGAGGTTAGGATTTGATAAGGCTGCTTTCATATCAATTTACAAAGCTGGTGTTTGACAAGCAGTGGATGAAACCAGTCTTGTTTATTTCATACTCTGTCCAAGACCGTTCCCCACTCTTGTGATATGTCTTTGTTGGGGGAGACTAAAAGGAGATGTGGTGGGGTAGCAGAGCATTCAAATTCTACTGGTGGATAAAAAGTCTCCTGGAGAAGCACACACATCCCCAGATGCTAAATTTAGATGAGTCTGGAAGCTAGACAACACACGCAATCAGTGCACCAAGGATGGAAAAAGGGAGAAAAGGGGGAGGGAGGGACAATATGTAGAGGGAAGAAAAAAAATACACACCACCACTTGGGCTTGAAGTGATTACTGTTCTTTGCACTCAGAACAATTGGTCCCACCAGTGTGGCTGTCACACGGAGAGCTTGGCACTACCACGCCACAGATGTTCCCCTTTCTCTGGCCAAAACCCACCAATCAAACCTAAACTAGTGGCCAAGAGACCCTCTCACACTCTCCTATCCCCGTCCCCTGGGTAAGAATGATCCTCCAACACGTACACTCTTGTTAATGCTCGGTTCAGTTCAAGGGAAACAAAGAGAGACGGCACTTGCAGAGTCCTGAGAACATAGCTTTTTTCTTCTGACACAACTGGATCTGGATATAACTTCATTTATGTATCAGAAGTGATCGGGCAAAGACTCTTTCCATTCAGAATCACAGTTCTTAGTTTGCTGCTGTTGTTGCTCTACATTCATCGACACCCCCAGAGCACTGAAAACACGTTAATGGAGACAATTAACACTGGAAAGAACACAGCGGCAGACAGAAACAGCTGCACAAGCAGTGTAGGAGCGGTGCAAAGAGGACAGTCCTCCAGTTTGTCTTGAAATATCGCCGCTAAGAATGTGAGGAAGTGTTCCTGCGGCGAGAGGATGGTTCATAGTTTCTGGCGAACCCCTGTATGTATCAGCGAAAGGAGAGTCTGACAGAAAACTGGCTTCCCCACCGTGAGAGGAAAATACTGTCTCTGAAATAGATACCAACATTATCAGGCAAGCCATCTTCCCCAAAGTGCTCGCAATGGTGCAGTTCTGAGATGCAGGAGGAAAACAAACAGGCTCTGAGAAAAAACGTGTTGGGGGAAAAATCAGATAACTGTTTTTATAAATCACTTTTTAAGCATACTTGTCTGTTTGGAGGTTAAACAGGCGAACATTTGTTTTTCTGTATCACTTTCGAATAAATACAGATATATATATATATATTTATATTCTAGGGTTATACTGTACCAACATCTCAAGCATTTTGTCTTTGTAACCACAAGACCCGAAACAGGCAAATTCTCACATCTGGAAGCTGTTTTCTTAAATTCTCCTTAATAAATAATAACCAAAACAAATATTCAGTCTTGCTGAGCAAATTTCTGTCTGCCAACCTATTAATTAGTCCCTTATCTTTCCCATTAACTGCATAACCTGAAACCAAAACAAAGTCACTCATTTTAAAGTCAGATTTAGCGCAATGTGGCAAAAGAAAAGAACGAAAGAAACAAAAAAATCCCCCAAGTGTTTGGTCGAGTTTGTTTAAAAATCATATTATTGCAATTTTACAACAAGACAGTAATTTAAAAATTACCACAGTAATGATTTTCTGATTTAACTTTCAACCCGTGATTCAATCAGGTTGACGGATTCCAATTTCCTCCACTTTATCATCGCGCTCAGCAGTAATTTATCATTTGAGCAACAAAATCAATTTGTTCCCCTGTCCGCTGCACTGGCTGGGAGTACTCAGAGAGACATGTCACATCTCCCAGAAAACAACAACACAATGGAGGAGGCTTCATTTATATTCCTGCTCCAAGTCGGTACTGCCTTCGAGATGCCAAATTTCAGCATGTGCACACTTTCAATTAAAGCAAACAGCTGGATTGGTTTACAATATTTCCTTAATTATTTTAATAGCTTGGATATTGGACAATGGGGAGCAGGGGGAGAAGATAGTGAGTTAATTGTTCTGATCTCCCCTGATGATCATCTTTGTGTGCGGGGAGGAGAATAGACGGTTGGCTGAATGGGCTCGCTGCTAGTCTAATTGGCAGGACATAAATGGTATTTATTATGCGGGCCTTCCAAACCCTGATTGTCTGCGGCACAAAGCTGCCTCTATTAGCAGGGTGCTGGCTCTTACTGGTTGGTTTGAAATGACCCAGCGCTTAACCATTTATTAGTTGGACTGAAGGCCTCCTTGTACGCCATGGATCTCTCTAATTGGCATGTTTACCCATGTGCTGCTTTCCTGGGTGCTAACATTGGGATGTATTTGTTTAAATTTTTGACTTGAGGGGTCAATACATTTAACCCCACAGCATTTGGGATTGTGTAAACTACTCTCAGACAAACACAGGTTCCCTTTCAAGTTCTGTCAACTTCCTTTACAGACCAATTCACCTGCTATTAGTAATACAGCGCTTTAATAGAATCAATTTTCTCTCCTCTTACAAGTAAAGGAGGGGAAATTGAATTATTTAATAGCCTGCTGTGAAGAAGGTAACCAGACTGAAGACAGAGAGTGTTTACCTCTCCTTTTCTCTGTACCTTATTACTTAAGAACAAAAGGCCTGTTTCTACACATAGAGAAGCTTCGCTCTTTTTACTCCCCAAATGCTTGCCTTGTCTCTCTATCCGCCTCACCTTGCCTTATTTTTGGATAGCTGGGATAAAGCAGTTTACCACGTCCACATTTGCATTTAAGTGCAAGCCCCCATACATTGTCCCCCGAAGGCTTTCTGATGCACTTTTCAAGGAGGTGGACTTTGGCAGCACAGAGCCCAGAAACAAAATGGACCAGCAGTTAAGAGAAGAGATCAAAGGAAGATCCCTGTAGCCTGGGGTTACACAAGTATGCCTGCCTAATTCTGCCGAAGATTTGTCCTGCAGTAAATGGTGCTGAGAGGAGAACAAAAGGACACGCTGGGAGTCAGCAGCGGTGGAGGCAGAAAGCAGGGCGATGACGGGGGGAGGGAGGGGAGCCTCTGCTCTTTGACCCCAGTCGGTAACCTGAGTCACACCAGAGTCCTGATAATAGGAGCTGAACAGATTAGTCACTTAACTGTGGCCAAACAGGAAGATAGAGAGGCAGTCTCACCGTGGATGTGACTCACTACATGTGTGTACTTGGAAAGGTGAACAGGGCTGGTGAGGGTTTTTTTTTCCCCTGCTTGTGTTTTTCCACCGGTAGCAGCAAAAAGTCCAGTACCTTACTAACTTACTGAACATGCTTTAGCCTGAAGGCTTTAAATGAATTATAAAACTTCATAATCAGTGTTAATAAATGGCAAATTAAAAAAGCTACTTTACTGTTAACAGACCACAACATGATAATCAGGAGGTTTACTTATTGGCTAATAATTCTTTTGTAAACCATTTATGTAATTCATCTGTAAAACCGCAGCTAATGTTTATAATATAGCGTGCAGTGTGTTTATAAAGTTTTCACAGATGTGTATAACACTTGTTTTTAAAAGCATATAAACAGATGTGCTGTAAATCACATGAATGTGAAGCTGGAGGCTGCTGCTTGTGTGCTGTTTCACCCACCATAGACTTTCATATTCACTAGCAGCTTTTTGGGTCTACGGAGTAAAAATGTTGGATTCCAATGCACCCCTTCCCTTTATTAACCCACATTTAAAAAGACAGAAAAAAAGGGGCCCTGTCACAAAATCAAGGAATAGGTCACAGTATTGCACAGATGTGTATGTCTCTGACACACCAGACTGAATAAGAAGCTCTCAAACTGCAGGGGCATGGCACCGCTGTGATTTTTTTTAGAGAAGTAAACAAACAAGAGTTTGCTGATGCTATTGTGTTGATCTTTATTTTGCTCACATTCAACTTGGATCCTTTTTTTACTGTTAGCAGTCAGTAAAAATTGTGTGTGTGTGAGTGCAGGGTGAGATTTTCATTAGTGCGACAATTAAGAGTTTTACAACCGCTGGACTAAATGGTTGTAATCGAGGCCCTGGTAATGAGAACTGAGTCATTTACAAAACGACTGGATGATTTACTAACCATTAACAAATATAGCACAAGCACACATATGTGCAAATGAAGTTACAGCCTACAGTATATAATTTAAAATCTGTCATTTTATATTTAAGAAAATAACAAATACATTAATAATGATGCTTAATTATTGGAAAAAGTTATTAAATATCAACTTGTGATGATGCTAATCGCTGTCGTTGTCATCATCACAGTTTATTTATTTCGTTTTTTAATTGAAATATAATATTAATGTCTGAGAGCCAACACCTTCAACACCTCCTCACCTGTTTGATACACTGCAGACGGTCATTGGTCTGCTGTATGTGTCTGTCCATCGACGGAATCGAGTTCATGTTGATTGTCCCTCTTTGGCCTCTACCTGCCAGCCATTAAACTGGAGACTTCTGTAACACAAACACAGACAAATGTTAAGGCTCACCTCTTCCAAGTGAAGCTGCCAATTCCATCACCACCAGGATATTGCTGTTATAGTGTGTTTGTGTGTGTGTGTGCTGGGTGCTGTGAGCTGAGCAGGGAGATATTGATTTGGCAGGTGACAAGCACCTCAGAGAGCCCAAAGGATGACATTCCTCTCAGCTCCTGTGACACCCTTAACAAGCCCTGGCGGTTGCCCCGAACGGTGCCATACACCTTTGGAAATGACACACTGGACGTAGACAGGATGTCTGACTGTGTTTAAAGCACCTTGGGGTGAAAATGAACAGAGGTAGAGGGACACACACACACACACACTGAGTCGTAGCACCTCAGTCTGTCAGCATTACCTCAGAAAGCTGCACGAAACCCTTCCATCCTGGCCTGTGAGAACATTAACTTGGCATGTGGTTCTCTGTTTACATTACTTAGCCATTATGTAATCTTTGGTTAACAATTATCTGTACCCTGGGCCCAGACTTGCTCTACATTTTACTCCCCTTTCTCCTCCCTTCTCGCTCCAGCTACATAAGAGTTCCTCTAACAAAACCCCTTACAGCGCACTATTGATTTTGGAGTAGCAGCTTATAGAAAACCTTCTTCTTTTAGCAGAGAGAATAATATTTTATGGAAGGCAAACAATGAGGCTGTGAGCTGACATGCTACATACTATTATCACAAGTTAAAAAGCATCACCGGCTACATTAAAGGTTATCAATTTCGCCTCTAGGGGGTTTGATTTAATGTTGCATTCAGTGTCAAATAAATATTACACAAGGCTGTCGGCCATAACTCGTAGTGACCTGCAGCTTGAAGTGGAAGGTTTAGTGAATTAATAAGCGCGTTTATGGGTGGTGAAAAGTGTAACCTCCATCTTCTCCTCCGCCTCACTCCCCCTTTATCTCATCCTGTCTCAATCTTTCCTTCTCGCTACTGCAGGGGCATCTCGTCCTGCGGTGCATCATCTCTCACTCAAACGCTCTTTCAGACCCCTCCCTCTCCACGCCATCCTTCTCCATTACCATCACACAGTGAGAAATTTCGCCGTACAAAGTACCTGAGAGATGAGGGAGCGAGGGGAGGAAAAAAAAAAGGAGAGCGGGAGAGAGAGGAGGCAGCATGCTGCACCATACTGATAATGCTCACTTAGGGGTCTCTAGCTGGATTTAACGGCAGGGCCAGTAATCTACTCCACTAGACAGCTAAAGAGCTTTTATGCTACCTATTGGAGCTGCTCATGCCTGTACTTGAGAGGAGAGAAGGGCACACTAGTGCATTCCTCTCCATAAATTAGAAAGCTCATAAGGGG
>NW_005187470.1:1142680-1159168 GCF_000239375.1 Pundamilia nyererei
GACACATGTTTTATACATCCATCAGGTGTTTGCTGCTATAATACTCCCCCCAGTCACCTCCTTCTGCCAGCTGATAGTGAGCTGATCCTTGGCAAGGGTGTCCCCAGACCACTGTGCTCCTCAGCCACCAGCAGGTGTCTCCCTGGCCCTTCAAAGGCCTGGCTTGTGGCACAAAGAAGGCGGAGCAGTGTTGCTTTAAGCCTTTACAAGCTCTACAAATCCTCAGCTGCTGCTTCCTAACAGGGCCCACTCAGCCCGGCACTGCCTGTCTGACCTTGTGGTTATTGATGAGCGAGTCGACCTGCTCCCTCCGACTCTCTCTCTTTCTCTTCCCTCCTGCCCTTCCCCTTGCTCTCGCTCTCTCACTCGAGCTCTCCCCCTGTCATCTCTCTTACCTCCAACAGTGAGTTAAAATGAGGGGAAAGAAAGGTTGGGCTGCCATTCACCTCCTCCGTTTTTTAACCGGTTAAACACACGGTGCAGGAATCGCTGTAAAGCCTACGTGTGCACACATTTACATGCATTTTCTTCCTAAGATAATGACTTTTTTTTTTTAAATGGCATGGCAGTGTTGAGGTGTAATTTAATTTCCAGATATTCACTTGTTCTAATTAAACACTAGTCCTTTGTTATATCTTTGATGACTAACAAGAGCCAATTTACAGATTAAACCCATGATGCTATGGAGATATGACAACAGTGGCAATTATGAGCCCGCCTCTATTTACAAGCTCTCATCTATCTTACAGATGCTATCGCTTATTATTTTCTGTGTGCTGCTACCTTTACGTGACGTTATTTGCCTTGATTCAGATAGTAACTCCGGCAATCCTGCCTGACGCTTCTGAGCGTGTGAGGGGAAATCGCTGCAGATATGTGCCTTACTTGAGCTTAATTTACTGCAAATTGCACAGCAGGCGTTACACAACAAGTTGAGCTGTGGATTCCTGCACAACAAAAGACTCGTGGGTGTGGGGGGAGTCGGAGAGTGGGACGAGAGCAGGGAGACCCGCTTCCCTCTCCTATTCAAGGGGGAGCTAAAATATATGTATTGAGTGGGAGCTGTAATAAAACGAAACGGGTGAGGAGATGCAGGCTGGGAACAAATATGAAAGGCAGTGGAGTATGGCGGCAAGGCGATGGAGCACCACCGGAGGATTGGATGAAATTATCTCTTTATAATCAGGGGGCTTCTGCATGGCTGCCTCCTCCATTGCCCAGTGACAGATGAGGCCTACCTCTTCAGATGGGCTTTTCACAGTGCTATCAGCCCACCTCTAGGGTAAAACAATGTTTTTCTTCCCCCTGTAACACTACTTTAAAGCTTTGTTTTCGCACGGCACCCCGCGGAGAGAGGACCGTCTCCTGTCAGACGGGGTCCATGTTTGTCTCATTACGTGATCATGTTACGTAAGCGTACCTTGAAAAGGGCTGCGGATTTAATTTGATGACAAATCTGTGCCACAGGAAGGGCTGGAAGAGGGTGACGCTAAACAATGTTGAATGAAGACACTAAAGCGCAACATTATCTGCAGTAAGTAAGAGGGAATTGCTTTTTGAACTGTCACAATCGCACAGTTTGGAATCTAAACATTATTTCAGACACCCAAAAACCTTCAAAGAGAGTTTCTAGCTTGTTAATGTAACGTAGATGAGCTGCGCGTCTCCGCTCTGCAGGATAAAAACAGTCGGAGAGGGAGAAAAGTAGACAATGATTAGCTTTATCCCGCCATCACAGCAGAACAAATGGATCACGAACCCGCGCCGCTTTACACAGTCTCTCAACTGAGCTGTTGAGGCGCAGGGAAGTGGTAAACAGATTTAATTTATTCATATAAATGGCTTGTGAACCAAAACAGTCAGGCCACTCTGGGAGCGAGCAGTCTTGTTAAAGGATATTTCCAGTTTATTACATTTCTTATTTCCGTAGTTTTGGCCATTGCTCGTGATAATATTGTGCTCTCCAAAGTAATTGCTGAGATCTGGAAGCACAGTGACAATGCAACTACAAAGTGCGATAGGGCAAGAAATAAGATGTCAGACAAGTCGACAGGCCATCAATTCAGAAAAGATATTTGAAGGTAATAAAGTGTGCATACCTATGATATGGATTAGAGCGTTTTACTTCACAGAGAAAACAGCACATATAATGCAAGAGCAGTGAATCAAAGCTGAACTGGCACATCAGTCACTAAACTATGATGGATGCTGATAACACACAGGCGGGGTAATAATTTTAGCTCATGTGGAAGTTAACTTAAAATCTATACAATCGCCTGAGAGCGTTTCCTTCGTGCCCTCCTGACTCATGTACCACATTTGAATGGAGACATTTTTCTAAAGCGCATCTCCCGAGGCGCTCAAAGTATTCGTCGACATGAAAAGGTGAGAGAGTGAGAGCGGCTACAGGTGTAGAAAGACAGCAAACCACGCTGGCTACCATCCCGACCACACGCGCGCACACACACAAGCACGCAGATCTTCTCACCTTCCCTTGAGTGCTGGGCCGGCATCATGATACCATAACAACACCCTCAGTCACTCGTAATGTGCTTTACAACAACACTACAGGCAGGGTGTTACACCTCCGCAGAGCAGTGTGAAACACCCCCCTCTCCTCGACACACACCAAAACACATGCACGCACACACACCTCGCTAATCGAAAGCTACTAAGCTAAGCACTGCTGACACTATTAAATCTGAACAAGGTGGCCTCAGTGAAGAAATCAGCATCATTCTCATACCTTATGGGGACATGTCAAGACTCAAGGTGATCCAAGTCTCCATGAGTCATCTGTTGTAGGTGAATTAGGCAATAAAGGACTAATCTGCACCATCATTGACTAGGGGTCTGCTGTTTGCAGCACTTGCTTAAGGGTGATAAAGATGAGGGAGTAGGAGGAGAGAAGGAAGAAGAGGAGGAGGAGGAGGGGGAGGAAGCATCTCTTCACCCTCATGATTTTAATGAGCTTTGATTCCGAGATATGTCTTGTTTTCTTCCGACTGTCGGCTGAGGCCGGCGTGAAAGCTCTCCTTTAATTATCTCAACATTGTAGAGAAGACCGTTTTTGTTTTTTTCGCACTGAGGGATGGGCGTTCAGTTTAGAGAGGGCACCTCTAGGACTCCAGGTGTCTGCCTGGTAAGTGGCCAGGCAGGCAGCGAGGACAAAGCTGTGTTTGTTCGACGGAGGAAAAAGCAGAGAGGATGGAAATGTGTACGTAACAGTGCTTCTTCCATTGTTGCCTTACAGAATGTGCCATAATCCCCGGCAGGCTCCATCCAGAGCTGGCACGGAGGATAATATGAGCTGCCTCCTGCCTGTCCCACCTCCCTGCTCTACCTCCCCTCCCCTCAGCCCTTCTCCAGCACCTCCTCCTCCCTTCCCCCATGTCTCTGCTGCACACACACATATGGACACGCAGCCACTCGAGTGCACACACACGCTCACACCTCCCCACATGGCTCCTTAACAGGCTTGGGAATGGATTTCTTTTATTTAATGTGGTTTGGTCTGCAGCTCCAGAGGCAACCGTGAGCGAGGGCGGGCTCGCACTTGTGCCACTCGCTCTCGTGCGTACGCGCGCGCACACACTCAATCCAAAGGAGCCCTGCTGTGTTGGTCGCTGTTCACTGATCTCTCCCTCTTTCCCTCTGTCTTTCTCCATCTCCCATTCTCCCTCTAACTCACTCCACTCCCTCGCTCTGTCTTTCACGCAGATCCACATTCACTCTCTCCCTCCCTTTTTGCCCTCTCACTTTTTTTTTTTTTCATGACAGCTCACATAAGCAAGCCTCCTGGATTCCTGCGGGAGCCCCACGTTCAGTACACAGAGATTGTTCAGCCATCAGGCACATCTGCAGCATGATTAGAAAAGCAAAGGGAGCATGGTATTGGAGGCAGGAGGCCGGGGTGGCAGAGACACCCCCCACCCACCCTTCATGGCCACCAGCAGAAGCAGAAGAAGAAAACAGAGGGTTGGGATCATAGAGGGGCCTTAGCAATATCTCCTCTCTAACCAAGTGTAACATTTCACCAAGTCTCAGAGGCTGATCTCTGACTATGATTAAAAAAAAAAAAGGAGAGAGAGAGAGAGAGAAAGGACAAAGGCAAACGGGAGCCAGTCTCTCTTCACTGCCAAGCCACCATCCATCCGCTAGCCTGCCTCCCTCATGGAGCTGGCAAAAACTAGAGGAGAACCTGCAAACATGAGTAGCATCATTGTTTCTCCTTCTCCTTCTCTTGTTTGCTCTGCACTGCCTCTTCCAAAGAGCTACTCTTTTAATTTCCTTCCACCCTTACGCTAATAGCAGACAAGGGGGAGGGTCAATTCCCCCGTGGCGCTAGAGGCAGCACAGATGAGCCACATGACTGTGCGAGCCCCCACCAAATGCAGAGCAGCGCGAGGTGAAACGGCTAGGCAGCTAGCCCCGCTCTGTCTCCCTGTGCCTGTGGTGCTCCATCAGCCTCACTGCTCGCTGCCAAGCTCCTTTCTCCTTCACAATCCTCCTGGAATTTCGGAGGCATGTGACGATGATGATGATGGTGATGATGAAACCAGTGAGCCAAAGTGTAAACCTGCAGCCATTGTTGAGATATGAGGTAAATTCAGAGTCTCACAAAAGAGAGCCATCACTACCACCCCTTGGAACACTTTGTCTTAAAAATTGCCTTTGATTGCGAGCATAGAGGAAAAGTCAAAGAGGCATTTTATTTCCATTTCTGTGAGTGATATTGTTGCCACGAAGGTGCCGACACTGCCTCAGACAACTTCTGAGCCCCCCCCGCCTTCCTTTCTCAGTTTTTTTTCCCTGCCAGTCTCCTGGTTTATTATGCATTCAGCTCATGTGTCCCTCCTGTGAGTGGCTGTTCATTTTCCACATACCATGCTTAATCCGGCCAGCTAAAACTTTGAAATAGCGGGAGCCGCAGACGCAGCCGCTACCCAAGAGGAGCCATTATGAGGTCTGGGAGAGAGAGACTGATAGCGCTGGGGGGAGGAGTGACAGGCGAGCTGCAAGATACATGGGAAGGAATTCAAAGAAGGCTGAGAGCAGAACAGGAGGGGTGTGCGTGTTTGTGTGTTCGCTGCTTTACAAGCATACACTGCGTGAGAGTAGCTGTGATAAGTTAGAGGCAGTTGTGGGTGTTTGTTAGCTGGCGTGTGTGTGTTTGAAGGAGTTGTTGGTGTGGGCAGGGGGATGGAGGACCTCCTTGTCTCCATTGTGCCAGTGACCTTTGGCCTTTTGTGACTTTGAGTGAATGGGAGGAGAGAAACAGAAAGAAACAGAGAGTGAGGGATTTTAAATAGTGCATGAGCTCAACCTGCCTAGACACTGATGGACAGCGGCAACATGAGCTTTCTCTGTTTCACCAAAGGAGTCTGTGAAGACATACCATCAAACTGCCAGACCTTATAATGACCTCGCTAACATCTCCATTTGGAAATTTCATCAGCAGGAATATCGGCTTGAGAATATGTCTTAAAAATCCTGATTTATTTAATCAAAAGTCCAAAACCTGAATTAAAAAATATACGTAGGAAAACAGACCTGAATTGGAGTGATCTAGCTGGCATGGCTCATAGAAATATATTCTTTTTTAATATTTGCAGATTGTTTGATAACCTTGCTGGGCGGACTGATCCCGTGTTAACAGCTTGCTAGTATCTACAGCCATCGGTCCCTCCGGGGAGAAGCCTCTCATTCCACAAATGTGCTCAATTAAAAAGAGCATAGTGCTTAGAGAGGGCCAGTGAGAGGCCATTCCCTGCACCCGTTTGATCTGGATTTCCTAATTGGTCAATGACAACACATTACCAGACAGGCGGATGCTTGATCTGCAGAGAGGAGGCTTTTTGACTAGGGCAGTTCGACCTCTCTTCCTTTCCCTTTCGCCCCCTGCACCTTCGACGTCCTACCCGCCCCCTCCGTGACCACGCAGAATGCGTGTGAGTCCGAGTGTCTCTGCATGTAAAAAGGGAGTATGGGTCTGACGTGTAGGAGGAGGCTGATTTAGAGGTTAGACAGCACAGGCTGCAGTAAATCCGTGTCACAAATCTTCCTTATGGAACCGTGGGGGGACACACGCGAGCATGTGATGAATCCCATGCAACACGCAGACCTCTGCCTCCCCTCCTCGGCCTCTTCTGGAGCCCACACCACACTGCTTGCGCTGCACTAATTTGCCAGATATCGTGGGCTGTTATGTTTTGATTGTCTTTGTGTAAATGAATCGGGAAGCCTCTCATTTCACGTGCAGCTGTGAAGAATTCCAATGTGTCAGGGAAGAAAAAGGAGATTCTCCAGGGAGAAAAAGACTTAGTGGAGTCTTCGATCAAGCACTGAAGACATTTATTCATTTATTCATCTTTCTTTCTTTATCCAGGCATCCTTGGATCATTTCACTCAGTGTATATTATTTCCCTATTGTGTGCGGCCCTCTTTAGGGAGTCACTACAGCATAAAAACACCAAAGGCAAACCGTATCGCATGCAAGGAGTCTCAGCGATGCAGATCAGATGCTTGCACAACAGTATGGTCTCATTTTATATAACCCTACTGCTAGCTAAAAATAGTATCAAATTAATATTGAATGTTACTGTAGGAGAGGGTGGCAGAGTTCCAGCTTATGGAAATATGCTGTCATATGGAGCGATAACAGTCTATCCTTTAACACACCCATGTGAAAAAGAAATAACTTATTAGGAATTTCCCACCGCCTCTGAAGTAAAATGTTTATGTTTCATATATAGCTCTTATACTTGTGAAAGTGGCCCCTTGTTCATACAACACAATGTTTACTTATTCATACATAATTCTTAAAATTACGTTTTTATGAGGGAAAAATGCAAAAGGAGCCCGTTTCGTAAATAAATCACAGTCTTATGAGACATTAAATGGATATAAAACATAAAATTAGCTTTTAAAATCTCTTCCATACGGACATATACACTTTATATGCATAAACATCATCTGCATATACACCCCTAACAAAAGAAAAAAAAGCAACCAATTAACAAACTTTAAAATGTGAGGACCTACCGAAGTGCTTAAAGCTTATGCCAGCATATAAACTCTTTATAAATAGGGTCAGTGGTCGGTCTGGAAACCCATAAGCTTCTCTGCTGACTTAGCCTCTGGGGACAACAGCCAATTTCTCGGCGCTTCCAGTGTAGCCAGCGGATATCCAGGCTAAGAGTTCCTGTTCCGGTCATTGTTTATGAATCCAGATACATTTGAAAAAAGCTAATAAAAAGCTAAATGAGAAGCAGTGATCCTGAGAGTACATTTTGGCAAGTGGAATCCCTCGTTTTGCTCTCTACACAGACCGTTTACCTCCATGCAACCAAAGACTGTTCAAACAAACTGATCAACTTAACTTGTATCACAAAAGGACTACAAATGAAAGGCTTCTGGTAACAGAAGAGTTTGCCAACATTCGTCTGCATATTCAAATGCAGATATCACTTTATAAAGATTGGGCAATATCATAATATATCCATATCACATTTAAACATACAGGTGCAACTGCTGATCATTTAAAATGAATTTGTTATGAACTGAGAGCAAAACATCACATTTGGGAATTATGGCAACAATGAATACAGTTTTGACTGAAAGTCCAGTCAATTAATCAATTTCCCAGCAGCAGTTCACCTTAGTTTTGTAGACAGGTATGTTGTTTGGGGGTATAATTTAGCAACAACTTGTCTCTAGCTGTTGGCAAACAACAAGCTCCACATCATCCATCAGAGAAGTTGAGGTAGCTTGACAGGTGAACATAAACAAAGCTGCCTGCAGTAGCATTTCCAGAAGTGTGCGGGAAACACACAGAGACACGCACATAGCTAAAGACAAACATGCACAAAAAGACAGAGTGGGAAGGTCTGAGAGGCGGCAGCACATTGAGGAGGGAGAAAGAGAGAAGCACTGGATCAGAAAGGCTGAGGAAATGAGTGCTGCAAGAAGTGGAAAAAGCTGAGAAATTCTGTATCCTCCTGTTTCAGCCCCTGAAAACTGCTGAACCATCAGCAATTACAGGCTGGCTGGGTCATGAATCTCCCTCTGCAGTGGTCCGCTCTCTCTCTGCTGGCTGATACTGCAGAGGTGTGTGGCCCAGTCACCTGGCCAGCAACAAACACGGAGACACGAAGCTACGTGGCGCTGCAGCTCCTATTAAGACTGTGCAAATCGCGCCCACACTTTGCATCTCCTTTTTCCATGACAGCAAAGTTTACGATGTTGGCGGTGCGAGCTCACATGCAAAGCAGATGTGTTTTTTTCAGGCGCACAGGTGAGTGCGATCCACGAGTGGCGGACCAAACATTACAGGCAGCCACGGGACAAAGGCGACAGAGGGCACACGCACATATGTCCGGGCACAAGTAAAAAGTGCTGAACATATAATTAGCTGCTCCAGTAGAAATCCCAGATAGGCAGTCACTTAATTAAAATGACTAATTACGGGCAATAAAAACTTCTTTCCAAACTGCTGTCTATAATTACAAGTCACTCCTTTTCTCTGTGGCAGCGTGCTTCAATATGTGTGCGTGTGAGCTTGCAGCCGAATGTGTTTGTGTGTGCGCACGTGATTGTCGCATCTCAATGAGTCCGTTTCTGCCGCTCATTCAGCGTTAGGATCCTCGGCTAATGAGATTAGTCAATAATGGATTGAAAGCAAGCAGCCTCCCTTCCCTGACACAATGGCCGGAGAAGCCGTCCCTGTCAGTGACACGTCGATATTCACGCACGCATACACACATACACAAACACACTCACACTTCCAAACACATCTAAACAACAGGGGCCTCCTTTTTAACATACAAATTGCGTTATAATATCGAGCGGCGCCTTTTTTGAGACAGTGACGTGCCTTGCAGACCACAGACAATTCCCCAGGATTTGAATTTAAATTGGGAGTATATCTAGTCTTGATCTACAGAAAAATGGATATTCCGGACGTCACGCCGGGCCCTCGAAAGCCCCGGATCTCTTTCATCACATTAATGAAAACTCCGTAGAGAACACCGAAAGAAACCAGTCCTACTAGATCTACGACTGCTGAGTGTCTGAGCCCAGGAAGGACAAACAAGTCTTGAGAGTTGAGAACTCTTCTCTTCTCAGATAAACAAAGACATGAAACAAGCTTTAAGGCCAGCCACAGCACAAACAGAGCTCCTTTCAAACGTGCGAACAACCTGTTCGCAAAGGTAAAATAAACCTTGCACAAACACGACACAGCGAGCTGCCGCCACTGTGCAGAACCCTCGTGCATTTACAAGAGAGACTTAAAGAAAAAGGAACTTGAAAGTGCAACTCAATTGCTTTTTTTTATGTCGACAATCACAAATCTGATGTTGCATCTAGTCAAAGTTCCTTTGAATGGCACCTAGCAGTCGATAACCACAGCCGTAATTTAGATTCAGACAAATCCTTTTTCTTTGTCGGCCCTTAACTTTTATAGTTCCAGTCCAATTTACTCAGTAAAATCACTTACTATCCTGCAGTTATAATCCCATTGACGAGTGGCTGAGTTGACAAAAATGCTAATTCACTCATCTTTTTTTTCCCTTTTCTTTTTTTTTTTTAACAATTGGCTCACACAATAAGCTTTACAGGCAGCAGAAAGTGCTCTTTTGGCAAATTTTATTAGATCCCAACTGACACTGACTTTCTGGGGCCAAAGTCAATATAGAAATGCTGTTATCCATATGCCTGCAGGTTTCACTTACATGTATGCATACATATACTGTACATACTGTGTGTTAGAGCTAACCTAGCATCTAAATAAACACACACACAATCCTCACCACCATCTGCCTAACTGTGATGTATGGAAGTGTGTTTCTGCCACTGGAAAAAAAAAATGGAACAAAACTAAAAACACGAGAAAACTCAGCGAAACACTCAAGACAGCTACACATGATAAACTGCTTTGATATGTTATTACATTACATTTAATGTTAATTTATAAGTTAATACTATTTTTATTTAATTTTATAATTTATTTAGCAAATTACATTTATTAAATATATCAATAAATACGATATAACTAAATCTATTTATACCGCGCCAAATTATTTGTTCTTAATTTAGTGTTAAAAGTTATATATTGCCATTAAAAAAGCCTTAAAATTGCAGAGGATATCTGCATTTCCTGCGAAATTGAAAACTTAGTTAGCTTTTAAGTAAAAATTTAGATATATGCAACTCAGAATTTCAAATTACTGGCCTGAAATTTTGACTTATGGATGGCAATTGCTTTTCTTTTCTCTCTTTTTTTTTAAACTGGTTGAAACAGCTTCCTTAGAGATGCTACTGTGCTACGTGTGCTGCGACAGAGCTAATAGGGTAAGGTGCTCTAGTGGATAAACGACTTCCAAACAACTCAAAATTTGTTTTTATCTCTGTAAATAAAAGATGGTAATCAACATAAACACTATCTGTCACATCTGTGGGACACTGAACTAGCCTTGGGCTATATGCACACTGCCCTGTGATTGGTAGATTGTGTTAGAGCTTTGCATAGCCTGTGTGTAAAATGTGTTCTCACCATTTAAGGCTGAAAAATGTTATTTAGACTATTTTATCGACATTTTATTCAGAAATGATGTATATGTATGCTCACGTATAAGGCAGAGTATGTAGCCGAAATAAAAAGGCCAATGCATTAAAGCAATTAACATTTCATAAAACACATATGTGTGCAATTTGCAGTGTAATTTGCTAGGGTGATACAATGGTATATAAATGTCGCAGACAGTATAATAACTAAACCGACACCCCTGTATGTAATATCCAGACTGGTTTATGTGGCACTGTGGTGTGTTAGTGTTCCTGTCATGCAGCCTCCCTGCCTGGGGTCAGCACGGCGCTACAAAAGGTCAACCTCCTAGTAATTTGTTTCGCCGCCGCCCCATCACCGACCAAACACAGGGCATCGTATCAGGTAAACCAATTATTATCTGACATGAATCGGAGAGCAGAGAGGTCCCATACGACCGTTTCCTCTATTATTAGCAAAATGTCTCTTTCTTCCAGCAAAAAGGCGCCTTGTCTCTGATTCCCAGCATGTCTTTGCAGCTACTTATCAGCTGCCAAGTGACTCATTTACCTGCAATGTGCAATTCTGTGTGAGATTTAAAGGTAATTTAACCTACATTCAAGACGAGAAAAGAAATTAAGCGATGCCGTTTCTCTCGCTCTCGTTTTACCTCCCTCTTCCTGTCTCCAAAGCATAAACAGCAGTCAAAACTGAGAGCTTTCTCCTGCTTAGTATTCAGCTCTAATTCTCCTGGGTGGACACCCCACTGTGTAGACAATCTGCATTTTGATTGGTGTACACTGGAAGTTTCCGCAAGGCTCTTTAAAAAGCCGCTACGTTGGAAAACAACATAGGACAGCCATTTAGAGATGCATTTCTAAGAATATTTAGCAGACTGTTCAGTGGGAATAGCAAATAACTTGGCGAGATTTATCTTGTTTCATTAAACAGAACCAGCACTGACACGAGGATATGATCTGAAACCGATCATTTGTTGCGCCGCGACTGTGTTGGCCAACATGAAAATGCCAGCGATATATAACCCTTTCAGAGAGTCATTTGTACAATCTCTCCATTAGGAGCCACTTTGTTCCTGTAGCCCCTCTGGCCTCAAACCAGGCTTCAGCCTCCGATGGCTGTAGTCATGGCAACTGCCTTCATTGTACACTTGCAAATAATGAAGACAATGTGTTTTCCATTTAGAAGAGCTTTTTTTAGTGCACAAAGATATGGAGAGTCCATCCTGACTGTTTCATTAAGGGGGCTTAATAACGCGATTCCTTCTGCTGGCTAAACTGTGCGAGCTGAATCACAGATTAAATTGGCCTGGTGGGACGCGAGTCAATACCGATGTTCACGATTTGATGTTCGACAGCTAAACTTGGAAAAGTTGTTTTTCTTTCTGGCCTCGGTGGACACGAGCGTAGTAAGAAGAAACATCAAAGAACAGAGGAGCGCCACAGGCAAATAAATTTGTATCTTGATCACACAAAGTGAAAAAAAAAGTACTAGAGAGGCAGGCAAATGAAAAGTAGAAGAATTGCCTCTCGCAGGTATTTGATACCCTGTTGATTTTAGCTGACTTTAAGCAGTTTAGGCTGTTTTGAAACTTTTTACATGATTCTTCAAGTTTCACAAAATCTGGAACTTATTTTCATGTTTTAACCAACAGCTCTGTTAACAATCATATCATAAATTTCCCAGAAACCAATACCTGCTGACATCTACAGTAGCTTTCTTAAATGATCTCTCAACTTTGTCACTTTATTTTGAGAATTCACAACTGCTAAATAGTGCCACAAGGTGGTGCCTCATTCCAGTTTGTTTAGTTGAGGTGGCACTGAGAGTTGTAAACAGGCACCACGCTAGATTCTGACTATGCATGACTAGCAACTGTACCGATCAGAGATCTGGCGATGTATGATTGATATTCAGCACCATAAAAAGATAGAAGAAGAAAAAGAAAGCAGTGTGGAAGTTTCCTTATCTGTTTGGGTAAAGATCACAAGCTAAAAAAATAGCGCCAGTGCTCAAGCTAGGCAGCAGACCAGCACATTGCTAGTTAACACTAGAACAGGGTCATTTTGAGCCCTTGGCATTTTAGTGCTCATGTAACACTGTTAAAATAAAAGCCTCTCATTTCATTTTTTATGACTTTTCCCAAAAGGTTTTATTCATAATTCGCACACAGTGAATATTGGGGTGTGTGGAATAAAAAGAAAAAAACCCCAAAACATTATAACCACTTATACCTAGAACCACAGAGAGAATCATTTAGACATCCATCAACGTTTGATGTGCCTGCTTGCCTAGCAACACGTATTGTTTACACACATTTTGTGTGATGGCTGCTATAAAATGAGACCGATCTAGCTAGATGTGACTGATAGATAAATATATATAATCAGTGCAGGGTTGGGCAGGTCAGGGATGGGCTGTTGAGCCATGGCAGAGTGGGGAAGAGTGTATGACAGGACGCATGGGGAACTGGGCGGGTTGCTGGCAGAGCAGCAGGGGAACCATAGCTGAACTGGGCCAGAGTGTGGAGAACTAATTGGAGCAAAAGAAAGAATTAAATCTGGGTTTCAGGCCTAAATTATTCAGACATGTTAGGTATTGTGTTGCTTATTATACTCGTTATTTTATATTCCATTCTAATATATACAGACATCCTAAAACTTAATATTAAGGTCTGACCTTTTAGAGGCTACCAGGCGTCTATTTCATCTGATTTCTACATTTAGGTCTTTTACCCTAATGGGATATTTAGAATTAGAAGGAGGTGGTGGGTGCAGGGAATGTTGCTCTTAACACACAACACAGCAAATTTATCCCCAGTTCTTGATTGTTGGACTGATAGATACGAGTTGGGTGATGGCTGGTGCAGCTCTCGTAGCTGAACTACTTTTAAAAAAGTCAGTTTTCTTCAGATATTTTTAATTAAGATACAACATCATATGCAACACCTGTTTTCTCGTATCTCTAAATAAAGTAATTAGGATTTTTTTTTAAAAAGTTGTTTCATGATGCAGCAGGTTTTTCAGACCTTGCTGCAGAAACGTTGCTGGTTTAAAACCTCTCACAGTTTTTGAAGATACTGTTACCATAGTCATCACAACAGACACAGTGGCCAAAGCTGTGGAAATACACCCAAGTTGTAATAATTAGGAATAGTCCTTTAACTAAGCACTTCCTGCATTAATGTTACTGCTGAAAACAGTAGCAAAAACTCAACAAGCATAACTAATTTCCAGACAACGCAAAATCCAAATCGGGAATAACGGGCATGCTTGTAAATTAGTCTTAGTTTTGTGAACATGTGCAAACACACAAGCACACACACACACAAAGAGAGCGTGGAAAGAATGGAAAGAACTTGAGGGGCAGGAATCTCCGTTCCACTGTTTATAGGGAAAACTCCCTGTAAGCTGAGCCAGCTTTCCGGGCCAAAATTAATTCAAGAGTTTTACAAATCACTAGACAGGAAACATGGCGTTGTTCTTCACTTCCACTTCTTCTCCTCTGCAGCCCCTGTAAACATTCTTTTGATTTGCTGTGTTGTTTGCTCGCAGGGAAAACACACAAAGCAGATAGTTACTCTAATTCCTTGATGACAACAGTTTATCTTGCAGAGTGGAGCGCGTTTCATAGAGTGTGCTGTGGTGCTTCGCGTGGTGTTTGTGTTAACACAAAACCCTGTAAAGACTATTGACTGGAAGTGCTGCTGTCAATAGAAATCCTATGATTTCTATTCTTGCTGTTGCGGAGCTTTGTGAACCTACAGTCTGGGGACTCTGTTCTCCTGCTTCCCTGACAACACAGCAAGTAACCTTTATGAAAAAATATAAAAAAAAACCCAAAACAAGGGCACCACAATACCACTTCAGAGCAGTTTTGTTGCTACAACAAACAAAGCAGTAAGCTCTGGCACTCCTGTGTGTGCGGGAGCCACAGTGCACTGTGATTGATATACAGGAGATAAGATGCTGTTTGACTCCCGAATCCGCCTCCAATCGCGCCGTCCCTGTGACGCAATGGCCGTACGTTATCTCTGCCACACACAACCCGCGCTGCTGATAGGCGAGGCAGAACCGCTCGTATCGAACACTTCCGGAAGAGTTTCTTGTTGAATAAATGAGCCACTTATACAAAATCTCTATAAACAGTATTGAGGTGCTTTGCTGATAGTCAGCGACAGCAATTCAAACACTGAACAAAGACAAGCGCATTTGGAAAAAATGCTAAAATCAATTAACAAATCCATTAATAATCATCATAACTTCTAAAACGTTTTCTTGTTTTGGAACTTGTGCACTATCTTTAAAAATCTTACGGCCCTAGCATTAAACTATTAACCCAAATAGACTGCTTGATAATAACAGCAATCCCTTCTTGCAGCCAAATTTTCAACACGGATGCTGAAAAATGTAGAAAATCCACTTCAGCCCCTAGCTGCTCATTACCTGCTGATTGTAAACCAGCACAAGGAGTTTTCATGGAAAGCTTGCATGATTGGTACACTTCAGCTCAATACACCGCATGTATTTTTAATGAGACAAGCCTTTTTGATAGAGCGAGATTGCTAGCATGACTGATGATGCATTACATCTCAACTGGGTATTTGAGAAATCTTTTATGTGGGAGGCTTTATGTTTTGAAGTGATCGCAAATAATGAATTAGCTTTTAGTCATTTGTGGTCCCAAGGCAAAAAGAAGAGGAAAAAAAAAGACTCTTCAGAAATCATTTATGCTTATGATGGACACCGGATTGCTGGACACTTTTAAGTGCAGTCTCTTAGCTCCCTGTGGAGATCTAAGTTAGTCATTTGTCACCTTGTGGTAGTGCTGAACACATCCTTACGAGGCCCTGCCCAACGCAGGGGCTCGGCTAATGCTTCTTACTGGCTCTCAATGCCATTGCTTCGCACACATACACACACCGCCACATGATAAAAGCACAAGCACTGTTCAAGCACTTTAGAGAGATGACACGAGAGGACACAGTGTTGCTAAAGGTTAAAGAAAGCACAACAAATATGAAGACTGCAGGAGAATTTTGATTAATGCTAGACCTCCGCCATACACTCAGAGGTGCACACATATTCCCAAACCACCACCAGAGAGGGACAGAGGCTGCACTGAACCTCTAAGAGACCACCAGGTGTGACCTATTCATTATTTACCAACATAGGCAGGCTAGCAGCATCTGCACGCTGTGCACAACCCCTTGCTTTTTGTAGGGGAAATGTGTCGGGATCAGATGGGGAGAGGGCACCTTTGTGGATACACATCTTTGTTCACACACTGCCTGCCTGTCACCCTGCAATGCTCTTCGCAGCAGACAAAACGCATCTATGATTGTTCACAGCTATAAAGACAGTTCCACTTGTCCAGAACAGTGGCAGCTGAAGAAATCTACGCAGACTAGTACAATTACTAATTTCCACAAAGGCACGATCGCACAACTAAACATTTAAGTGCCTCTCCATATGGTTACTTTCTGGGAGTTCTGTGGGGCGATAAATACGCATCTTGTCGTATTAGCTTGGGTGGGAGGCAGCTAGCACATCCCCAGTGGAGGGGGAATATGTTGTCTGGTAACATATGTTTCATTTACTTGCCATTTTCTTCTCATCTGTTGAGGACTTAAAGGCTCTTATTTCATGTATTTCTTGTTTAGATTTAGTTTGAAATTGTGAGAGGTGGGGGGTATGTGCTTGTGCATATATGCACACACATGGATGCTAAAGTAGGCACATACAGATTTCCTAAATTAACTGTGAAATAATATTTTTATAAGGAGCCTCTACAAAGACCTTAATAACCAACTGCTTAAAGAATAAATAACAGAATGATAGTACCACCTCTATATCCTCTTCCCACAGTAAGACTTGGTAAAGGTGTTTGAAGGCATCTGGTGACAGCGGCGTATGGACCTGTTC
>NW_005187470.1:1159510-1209990 GCF_000239375.1 Pundamilia nyererei
AGGATGGAGCGAATTCCAGCAGATCACTGAGGATATGAAATGTTGACAGATGGGAAATAAGCCTGATGTCAATAACAAATCTGAACGGGTAGGGGGGATCACCTCATATCAGTGATTACTTACGTACATTGTGGACCACCACACTTGAGATGAAAGCCTTTAACAGCTCAGGTGAGATAAACAGGTGTCATTACTATGAATGATCCATTTTATCCTGTGTGTATTCGATATTCTTTTGTCTTTTGTATAACCACACCAGCAGAGATAAATGGCCCTTCCATGGACAACTTGGCAGAGGTTCACACACATCAAGGGTCATTAAGGTGGCTGACAAAAGCTTTTTTTCTTTAATGAATCTGGGTGTAAGTGTTCAGCCTCTTCTTGCTGAGACTATGTGCGTGTGCGTGTGTGTTTAGGTGATGCATTGCAGTGTGTGAAGAAACCTGGTTTCATTTCTTCTTGTAACACCCTAATGACTTTATTGTTTCATTCTTATCCAGCCTCCAGAAGCTATTACCATATAAACACCTGTGTTATCAAAGCACTGCAAACAATTTCCTGGATAATTTAACAAAGATGCGATTGTTGATTCCGTGTGAGGTTGTGTGACTTATGAGTCTGTGTGTGTTTGTGTGCATATTTTGAGATATCTATTTTCTCAGTGAGTGTGTTTGTGTGTGGACGTTTTGAGATATCTATTTTCTATGTGAATGTTTGTCTCTGAGTGCATTTAGTTATATCCATTTCACGGTGTGTGTGCTTATGGGCGTGTGTATGTGTGTGCCTGCCTGTTTGTGTGTGTGTGTGTGTGGGCAGAGCGTAAACCTACTGGAACCTGGCTACAGCTGGCCACTTTTCAGCTCCAATTGTGAGGGAAAATATGTCTGAGTAACCATAAATGGAGGCTGTTTTGGTGAAGAGGGGACAGAGTGAATGCTCGGCATTACCATCATTCTTCGTGCAATCTGTATCAAAACCCTGGGTGAGGCAGACAAAAAGGGAACACTTGCATAACGTAGGAGCCTGATGTTACCCTGCAGATTTGGACCTCTAGTGCCCCCCCTCCCCTTAGTCCTCCCTTTTTCTGTCTTTGACTCTCCCTCTGTTTCCCTCCCTGCCTCTCAGTCACAGGGGCTGGATTGTTCTGCTGAGGCTTGGCAGAGGCTGCGGATGGGAAAAGTGCAGGGGAGGCAGCTAACACTTCCTGCCTCCCTGAATCAGAGAGTTAACCTTCACCGAGGGCACAATGGCTTCTCGTTAGCGAAACCACCCCACATGCAGGCAGCCTGTCACCAGCCATGTTCCTGTTCGCTGACCACCTTTTGTGTTTCTCTGTCCTCTGTCGGACTTCATGTCCGACAGCAGCTGCACCTCAGATGAGCACAATGGAGGAGTTTTACAGTATAGCAACTAGAATTAAAAGTAAGCATTTAGTCTTTTTGAGGACTTGAGAGTGATGCATACTAGCAGACAGCAGCCTTACTTGGATTTGATATTTCGACTTGAACTGAGGTTAAGATTACAAGAGGGAAAACGAAATTAAATAATCTGCTGTGCACATGTACATATTTGAATGGGTTAGCACTTTTGAAAGGTACTATAGTCCAATCCAAGCCACTTAAGTTGCAGTTCAGACATGCAGTCCATGTCAGTGCAGATACGGATACATATCACGAGTTACCGTGATAGATGATGGCCAGAAAATTGTTTTTGTACAGCACTACGACTTCACAGTGAGGCTGACCTTTAACCTTTTGGATATCAAATGTCATCAGCTGACAATTTGAACCAATCATGCATTTCATTTTTGTGGCCTGTTGTTAAATTCTAAGTGAACGTTTGTGCTGCAATCGGATTTTCTCCGGGTGCGTCCTGAGATATTGCTTTCACAAGACTCAGACAGCGCTGAGGTCCCAGTGACCTTGACCTCTGGCCAGAAAAAAATATGAGCAGCTCATCCTTGGGTCCAAGTACAGGTTAGTAACAAATCTGAAGTAATTTTCTCGATGCATTTAGGACATATGAGGTTAATATTGGGTGGATGGATATAGAGACAACACAGGAAAACAATGTCACCAGCTCACTGGAGCAGAGGCACTGAAGAATAACAAGGTATGGAGTTTAAAAACAGACCTCTGTGGCCCACTCCTGATCCTTGAAGCAAGAGACTCAAGGCTACTGGAAAAACACATCTTAGTCTCCAACTAAATTTTCAGCACAGAAGTTGCTTTGTGGGCAAAAAAGACTAGACAGACTCTAACAAGAAAGTGTCATTTGATTTGCCATTTGACATATCAAGGAATCTCATGATGCCTGCAGTTTCAAGCACTCATGTTTATCATCCCTACAGAAAATCGCTGTGTTACAGACCTTCTTTGTATAAATAACGGAAATAAAAACCTTATCTTCAGAGTAATAGACAACCTTAGACAACTTAGGACGAGCAAACACTATACTGTACATTCCCCAGGATGGATTACGAGACACACACACAATCTCACAGAACTACCATAGCACAAACAAGAATGATATCACCCACCCACCACTGTAAAAAGGTCGATTCATGCTGGTGTATGTGATTGAGATAAGGGGTACAAAACAATGTGGGCTGAAGAGATGACGGGAAACAAAGCTGAATTTGTCCAGATGAGTCACAAAAGTCAACAGAAAAGAGTGAATGCAGTGGAGGTAAATGGTTTCTCCCTTGGTTTCCTCTCATTTTCACTGGCAAAAAAAGGAGCACGAGGAAGGCTAGCCTAAGAGAAAATAAAGCATTGATTCTGCACACCGCCCTCTCTAAGGCAGAGGACTCCAATCAATAGGCTCAAGTAATACTCTGCACAAGTTTAATGCTTGAGCTGTACAGAGGCAGACAACTGCTTTGTCTGGAAATTATTCCTTTTTTTAAATTGCAGTGGCATTGCTGTTTGAAAGCGAAACAAAAGTAACTAGATCTGTTTAAAGAAACCATACCCTGGACGCCGATGACCAGAAGTCTGAGACTGGTGAAGCAGTTGGTGCACGCAGATCACCGTGTGGTCAAGGGTTCATCTAAATCAATTGGGGAAGTTACATGTGTTAGCCACTTTGTACGGTCATCTGGAAGAGAAAGGGAGGAGGAGGAGATGGGGGAGGAGTTTAAGGCATCAGGAGAGAGGGTCATGTTGCAAATCAGCAGCTGACCAGAGAGATGACCTCCAGCTAAAGGTGTGACCTTTGACACTGATTTCTAGAAAAGCTGGAGAAACAGATACTGTCACTCTCCATGAATGGAGATTGAGTCAAGATAGGCATATGCTTCTTTGAAGTAGCCACTGAAAACTACAAACTGAAGGGTCTGCAGGTGATCCAATGCCTTCCACTAACATAAACGACCCAAATAAGTCTGGCTGAGCATATGGGGAATCTGATGAACTTAAAAAAAACCCCAAAAAACAGTTCCTCCACTTTCATTTCCTGACTCCTTGCTTTTCCTTTTAAGGTGCCTCCCAAGTTCCTTCACCACCTGTAAAACGTTAAAAAGCCTTGACCCAAAGATTTGAACACTCATTAAGCTTTTTAACGTGGAGAATTCTCTGATATCCATTCTCTCAGATGTTTCTCTCTGTGCTGACCAAATGGTATATCAAGTTCAGGAAATTAGCCAGTTCCTGTCGGGGAAAAGAAAGAAAGAAAGAAAGCCGAACAAGGCCAGTATCAATGCAACACAGCTTTTACGCCGATGCTTCTCAGGCTTCTCTTACATCCCTCGGACAAAATCAGAGAGAATCAAAGCTCATCTACTCTTTTATGTTGGCTTCAGAAACCATTTTGGTATGTTTTGTTGAAATTGAGATAGAAAATGAAAATATACAGCTGCATGCTTGAATCTGAGCTTTCGCGGTGCAGTCAATTGCATGCTAGTCAAAGGGCAGACCTCTCAGCACCTTAAAAACACCTGGATATTCCTCTGGGCTAGTTCTTTGCAAATAATATGGCCATTAGGTCATTTAATATCCTCTGGATAAATTGCTTTGGACCCTCGAGACACAACTGCTGTCCACACATCAGAAACCAATCAAAGGTCTGTCCTAGTTATGGCAAAGACTCTGTCAGGCTTGAAGCCGCAACATGTCTCCAGGGAAATAGAGAGAGGCAAGATAATCAAAGACAATCCACCACTTCCTGTTCTTTATCAGCCCAAAGAATCTAAATGGGCTGTGATTAGAACCTCGCTTTAACCAAATTTATCATAAGCAAGATTAAACTTTGAATGGCAGTGAAAGTTGACCCACTGAGGGGTCGGGTGAATGACAGCAGTATCGTTGCTAGAGCCACCACCAGCACCAGCCTGGGTTTGGCATGTCACACAACTGTGACCCCAGTCGCAGTCACAACCCACACACACAGTGTGGCTGTAGCACTGGTTGAAACACTAACCCTGCTGTTTCCATTGCACTCTTCAAACAGACAACTGGCCCCTGCAGCATGTGGTGTAAAGCGCTTTCTCGTGCATGAATAAACAAGTGCACACAAAGACAAAAATACAAGCTAAAGTGAGAAAATCTAAGTCGTTTACATGAATTTTTTTTTTAAAAAAACACAAAAACTTATCAATGAGAATTCGCCCAGTTAGCACCCGATTCTTTGCTCGAATCTGCACAGTGTCTACTTGAGCTCTGTTGACCTGCAGGCGTCGAGGCAGACCTTTGCATGCTGCAACTGAAATTAGGTTAGGAGAAGTCATTTGTCTTTGGTGGAGGGAGCACGAGGAAAAAAAGAGAGGCTAAAGAGGCCAGATTGAGCAGGAAGGCTGCAAAGGGGAAGGAGTTCATGCAGACTAACATCTGTGATATTTCTTCACTTCATACTCCTTCTCCCATCCCCCCCTCTTTGCGTGTGCCAAATGTTAAGGTGGAGCTTACAAAAGCAGCAAAGTGTGAGTGTAGTATTTTTGGTGAGTGTTGTGAATAGCGCTGATGGCCACATGTAATCATAAATTCTTAAGAGTTTGAAAAAAGAAATCAATAAATCAAACGTTTTTATATTCCTACTATCAAAGTCAAAGAAACTATATAAATGTTGTTATTTGCAATCCCTAGTTACATGCAACTTATGCATCTCCATCGTGGTTTCTTGCTGCTTTGCGAATGAGAATGATGTTACAGCTCATTGCTACACTATTTTGCAAATTCAGCAGAAGGTTAGGCGAGCTTATTGATTATATGCATTTACCTTTTCACCACCAGCGAGCTCTGAAAAGCCTCCGCTCGATTTCCAACAGAAAACACTAAACATGCAAATATACTTGATATTTCCAGGTGATTGTGTTGTAGTTTAGCTGATTCTGTGGTATTAAGCTACTTGCAAGGAGGTAAGACATCTGGATATTTCAGAAACTGTGAATTTGGGTTGATTTTGTGACCTTGAATAATATTGTAGATGTTGGTGCACTAACTCATCTGTAAGAAATAATAAAAAAAAAACACTTTCTAGAGATGAATCAGATGATTAACCAAACACGCTGTATATTTCTTTATTGGTTTCATGTCTGTAACGCTTCATTGTTTAGACCTGCAAGCCTGAAACAGAACATAAACATATAAAACTCAGATTTAAAAGAATTTATGTAGAAGTACAGAATAAAAATACAAATATGAATAAAAATAATTCCCTGTACTGTTAATTTCTCTTTTCCACAAGTTTCCATTATTTTTTTCTTCTTCACCTCTGTGCTTTGACCTCTGTAAATGTATTTATAATTGTAGTGTCTTTACCTTACAATATAAAACACCTTGAGGCGACTGTTGTTGTAATTTGGCGGTGTATAAATAAAACTGAATTGAATTGTAAACCAGTTCTACTGTTATTATTATTCTTATATTACTTTCAGTAAACTCTATGAAAAAAGTATGATGTAATGATATTTTAAAGCGTCACCACAGATTGTACAGTCATTCCCACTCCTGCTCTCTTAAGTACAAGCTAATTATGAAAATTGCCCTAGAACACAACTGTTGCTAGTAAGTAAGAGGTGCACAAATATCTGTGATAACTGCCAATGTTTTGTCACCATGCCATTGCTGAGTTGTTTATAAATGGAGTCTAACAGGCTAACTAGCGCAGAGTGCTAACAGCTCATCCCTCTGTCCACGGTGGGGGAAAACCTCACTTTACTCCACTATGTTGGCTCATTATCTCAGCCTCCTCTCTGGGAAAAGCAGAACCGCAAAATGCCTCAGCTTGCTTGAACAGATACTTGCAGCGTGTTGTGGGCTTGCCCCACTTTGTCTTAGATACATTACATACTCGCACACAGGTATACACAAAACCTCTGTGCCCTATCGCTTGTTAATAGGGCTTTTCTTTAGGTGGATGTAACAAGGAGCCATGCAATGCCTGGGATTTTTAATAAACACAAATAGTTGCTGTAGGCGACTATAATGGGGCAGTTTGTCTTACTTTTTAAAAACAAACATATATTATGTTTAAGTTTAATAGTAGATTTAAAATGCATATGATTTTCAACTCATTATACAATGTGCACATGCTAATATGCAAGCCCCAGTAAATGTTATTAAGCCATGTTAAGACGACTATTCACATCTGTTACGCGCTTATAGGACTACATGAGTGTAGCTAATAGCAACATGTTCATGGTTAGATTATTCATGAGCAATTATAACAGTGACTGTTAAAAGCAATGACAAAAGTCTTGATTTTAAAAAAAAAAGAAAAGAATTGCTTGTAAAAAGTTGTTGAAAATGACTGAAGCAGTTTAACATCTTCATAACATTTAGCAAATTTGTAAGTTTAAGGAGCTTTATTCTTAGCCCGTAACAATTAACTGATGATCGCGCTCGTCTAAGATTAATTCTTTAGTTAATTGATTAATTAAGTAGTCATTTCAGCATTGCTAATTTGGGGCTTAAGACAATGAGTGAGCATCGCACCCTTACCCGCACTGAGTGGGGGGAGGACACTATTCAGGAAGAAAATGCTTGGCCGCTGCTGCCACCTTGTTCTCGTGACTGGAAACATTATTTGTCTGCTGGCTCAGATGTTGCCTCCCGTCTCTAGGATGAGACCCACCCCCCCTCCTTTTTCCCTCCCTGTGAGCTCTTGTACCCCTCCCCCCTTCACAGTTTAGGACCCACCCTACAGGGGGGTTGAATTTAATAAAGGCTCCCTCAGCCACATGCTAAAAAGGTATGCAAATGTGCAGGTCCTTCTGTTTTCTGCTGTGTGTGTGTGTGTGTCCCACCACCACCCCCCCCAAAAACCAACTGACTGCTCTTCTCTCGGAGCCAAAGCCAAACACAGAGGGAGGGAGAAAGACAGCGTGCGAGAGAGAGAGAGAGCAAGAGAGACAGAGAGAGAGTTTGGGTGTTTGTTTTTCAGAGGGATGGATGATTTTGTTAGGACTGCTCCTGGGTATTTGATCTGAAAAGCTATTATGATCATTGCGATTAGAATTAATTACATTACGAGCTACAGGAATTGTGAAAGAGGTACTTGATGTGCCTCCTTGTAGAGAGAGGAATCATAAACGCGCACACATCTAATAATTCCTCGAGAGCGGCAAGATGAAATTAATAGCGCAACAAAATTGGCAACCTCAAGGCCATTGCTAATAAATAAAATAATAAAAATTAAACACCCTTGCATATGTGTGCTGTAAAAAAGAAAAACAAACAAAAAATAATAACACAATATTGACTTCTCCAGTCTTCTGAAGCAGCTCCTCCTCCCACATATCAGTGATCCCTATCTAATACAAAGGCCCCAGCCTTTGCGTGGCTACCATGATGACCCGTGTTCATGAGGAGGTGAGAGCTGATCATTTTGTTCCGATGTAGTGAGCCGTGACAGGCAGCAGTGCGGGAAGGAGGTTAGGGGGTGGGGGTGCAGAGGGGAAAAGGGAGGAGAGGAAGGCCATAGAGGGACCCACCAGAAGCAGCACAGAGTAAGGCCAGACTGAGGGGACCAGCCTTTCCTGCTGCTTCCTTCCCGTGCTCTTGGCCAGCTGAGCAATCAGGTCACCTCTCTTTCCCGTGTCGCTTCTGGTCAATTGTTCTCCTCTTTCTCCTCTTTCTCTCTCCCTCCTCTCCTCCAAGTGCTACAGCCTGCAGCTGTTGCAGCTGATGTCATTTTTTGATAGGATTTTGTCTGTGCCTGCTTGTTGGTTGCTGCCTCTCTGCCTAAACAAATGCAAACACGGTGAGGGCTCATTTAAAAAGGCACATTCTGCGAACGTGAGGATCTTTCATGTGGGACACGTGGAGGGGAGGAGGAGGAGGAGGAGGAATCGCAATGCTGCTCTCATGCAAACCCGGGATAACATGCAAATATAGATTTGTTCTTTTGAGTTCTTCCTGGTATTTTCATGAAAAGATGCTCGCTTAACTATGCAACAACACAGTAAAACATTTTGTCATGCGGCCTTTCCATTCATACAAGCAACGTTTTTTTTATTCTCGATCCATAAGCACCAATGCGCTACTCACTTCCTACAACCACTGTTAAGCTCAGTTAACTTCAGTTGAAGTTAAATTTGCAAAACAATATCAAGGCTTAATCCTGGGGGTGCTTGAGGAAAATCCATGGCAGAAACTAATACAGCACTTGCTTTAAGCTATGAGGGGAGATATATAGAGGGAGTTGTGATGATGCTAGCTGACAGTTAATTCCCAGCTTTGATGTACTCCAACACGGTCATGTTAAAAAACTCCCCTGTGTAAGTGTGCCGGAGACTTAGCGTCAAAGACAGATCAGATCGTGTTCTGGCTTGTTCAAAGACCAAGAATATTTACATTATTGGCTCAAACGGCATTCGAAGCGACTACATCATCGTCGTCATCAAGGACAGAACGGGGCATGCCGGAAAATTTGGCACATTCTCATCCCTAAAAAGAAAGATAAACGCAATCTTTCTTCTCTTTTGCTTTAAAAATGAGCAGTCTCACAACACTGAACAGACTCTAGAAACAACAATCTGGTGAAACCGAGAAAGAGATAAATAAAATCTGTGTGCATGTGCAACAATGTGATGCATACTATTTCCTGACCTTGAAATAACTGCCACTTATGAAAAGCTGTTTTGGTATGAGAGACACCGATTATAGCCCATTTCTAGGACAGCACATAATCAGTGTCCAAGTTCCAAATCAATGACCTACTTCCAAGCACACACACACACACACACACACACACACGCGCATATCCACTGAACATATGCTGTCAGGCAAACTCTTTTTTTAACAGCTTAATGTGGAGAAAGACAGAAATCAAATCGAGCCGACACTTTGTTTTGATCTGAAATTTTAACCGCAAGTAGACTTTTAGACACCCAAATAAGGGCAGCGTGATTTCATAACAAGCAGGCAGAGCAGCCGAGGCCCTCCGCCGAGCTGCTTGTGTTATTTTGACACTGGCTGGCAGCGAGGGGGGCCTGTGGGGTCACGAGCGCCAGTGCTTTACTAGTGAGAGTAGTTCAGAGCTGACCTGGATAAACTGAAGAAACAGTCGACGCTGGCTTCCACAGCCTCCCGCGCTGTGAGGAAATGTGAGTGGCGGCTTGCTTGGTGAGGTCAGGCTACACAGAGCGCAGCCCCTGCATGCCAGTTCTTAATGCAGGGTGGGCTATTTACAGAAACCCCCCCCCCACTGCCTCTCCTGATCCCCTCGACTCGCCTCTACAACCCCCTCGAGCAGATTCACCACCACCACACAGCTCCATGTACCGTGCATTCATGCAGACACATGGCGAAGACTTTTCAGAGGATCGAGCTCTAGTCTTCCAAAACCAGGAAATACTTCTGAGTGTATCTTTTAAATGAGACCTCGTTTGACCTGCGGGTACAAACAGTCAACATGAGACAGAGGAGACTGAGAGGGTAAATGAGCTGTCCATACATACACATGCAGCTGTCATGTACCGCAGCCCCAGACAGACTGCAGGCGGATGACAAAGACAGACAGGTCGCCATGATTTAACAACTAGAGGACGCTAGGTTACACATGCCTTGGGTTTGTGTTATAAAGCTTCCCTTTTTCGATGGGTTAGTTCTCGCAAATGACAAAAATAGATTTCTTCATTTAGAGAATAGGTGCACATTAACCATCTCTAAACTCCACCCATACATTAAAATAACTTGCCTTCACTGTTCCTCCTGTCCATACTGCCTGTGGAGAGAACCCAGTCTGATTTCAGCATTCTGATTTAGACAAACCATGAGGTTTATTTCCAGAGTTACAGTCACACTGAGATGGTTTTGTTTGAATTTTTTAGGCTTTAATATATGCATCCTGGAGAATTTTGCTTATGCATATCGATGTAAGCTGTTTTCCCTTGGCTATTTACTTCTACTAAGTCTTCAAGTTCATTGCGGTGGACTGGAGCAAAAATATCATGTTGCATCAAGAAAACAGTTTTATATTGCAGGCAATAGCTGAAGAATATATAGAGAAAAAAAGACACCATAAAGAAAGCTAGACTTTATAAAGATTTTAAAAGAGACTAGCTGGACTTGTATAACTTTTAGACTGTTTGGCTGTATTCTCTAGGCACACGTTGCTGCCATTAATTTTTTTTATTGTACTCTTATCATATTATTCCTATATCTACTTATAGGGACAGGCCTGTAGATTATCCACATAAATCTTTTAATGCCTTGTGCATGCATTTTAAATCCAACTCCCCGTGATGAACTCAAAAACTGGGCAAGTAAAATCAAGAGCATCTGCATAGCTACTAGTAGCAAGTGCAAAACTACAGGCAAGAAAAACCTGAACCCTTGACCCCCTGTGTGAGGGGATCAGGTGGCTCCGTTATGCTCCGGGGGCTTTTTGCTGGCGATGGTTTGGGTCCACTTGTTCCTTTAGAGAAAAGGGTCACTGCAAATCAATACAAAGTTGTTCTGAGCGATCACCTTTATCCTGCGATGAAACATTTCTATCCTGAGCGATTTCTTCAGCGTAACAATGGCGGCATTGAGGGGGGTCGCTGAATGGTTTGGTGATTATAGAAATTATGTGAATCATATTCTTAGGCCTGGGTAGTCATGGGAGATTTTAGTGCTCTCCACACCATATTCAAAACGCCCATTTAGGGAATACCTTTAGGAAGAATGGCATTTCTTCCCTCTAGTACAGTTCCGGAGATGTGGAAACTAAATGCCAAGGTGCATGAAACTCTTCTGGCAAGCAGCTTCTCACTAAGACATGCTATATGGGGCTTTCCTTTAATTTGTCACCCATCGCGGAAGATGTTTTTTCAGTCATTTTTCATGAAGGCGTGACACACATTAGATGAATTAGGCGAGCTGAGTAAAACTGCACGTATGTGATTTGTACTTTGGCCCACCAAGAAGAGGCCTCGGGGCTGTTAAGATATTTTGACGCAATCCTCCACGGCTGTGTGTGGCGTTCGAGTCTGCCGTTTCTCCTGGGAGCATTGATCCCGCATAATGACTTTTGTGGAAAAAGCTCTTTCCACAATGGACAGCCTTGTCTTGTGCCATACTCGTTATCAGGTTTAGACAACACAGGGATGGAATATGAACATGCCAGCGAGTGAAATAATCCTTTCCTCTTTTTCTTCTGAAAGGTAGATCAGGTTTTGTCACTGAATCACTGCAGAAAGCTATTATGCTGAAATGATATAAAAACAAATCAATTTTTCCTGTTCATGCATGGTTTCACAAAACTATTCCTCAAGCCCGGAGGAACAGGCACAAAATTAGTTTGGCTGAGCGTGGCCGTTAATACGGCGAATGGGGGGGAACCATTTGGGAAAAGGGATGGTGAAATACATTTTTTTTTTCCTTTTATCAATGAGAAGGCAAACAGAGTTAACTATTCATCCAGGCTTTATCACTGGAGACTAAATGAATGACTTCCTTTCTCTGTGCTTTGCTGGTCTCCAGAAAGGTTAAATGGGTATATCCTGCTGACCCTCTTCCCCACTTAAACCATAAACTTGACCTTCTTCGGGTTCTTGCTCTGCAGCCGAGCCGACTGGTCGCCTCCTGGAGGAAAAGTTCAAGCTGAAAGTAAAAGACCGAGGATGTTTTTTTTCCCAGCATGTCAGGCACAAAGAAAATAAAACAGGTAAAGCTTTAAAAAGTGATTTCATAATAACAATAAACAGAAAACTGGCATACGAGTGGAAAATTCAAGACAAGAGCATTACGACCCACTGTCCTGCCCAGTGCATTGTAGTCAGACAAAGACCTCAAAGCTGTGTTTCTGGTGAAAAAGCAGAACAAATGGGGATTACAATATTTGAGGAAATAGAGTCTTTCAGTTGACCTACATCCCCCAAAGAGACTCCAAATTATAATCCGAGCATACATGTTCAGCTATTGAATTTTTAGATTCTGTATCAACACCATGAAATTGTGTTAGATGGCAACTAAATGGGCAAAAAAGGGAGATTAGTAGCTTGAGATACTGACAGCACTCACATGAATCTAAAGGTTGAAATGAAGGCTGAGGGCTCATGATTTCAATTGATTCTATTCTCTTCTAACTCGACAGCTTTAGATAAGAAAATCAACACATGCAGTTACATTTGACTGTGACGCTAAAAACAAACAAACAGAAGAATCCACGACTAAAAAAGTGCAGGCTGTATTAAATCATTCTTCACAATTTAGCAGCAGCCTCTGCAGTTTTGATTAGAGTATTCACCGAACCCTGCACTTTAACACTCTAAATCAATTAGATGAACGAGTGTGCACGCACACGCACACACACACACACGCACATTTCAGCTGTTTAAATCCAATAATGATTTAATGCATGGGCATCCTCTAGCAACGACCAGTCCAATAATCATACACGCACACAAACAACATCCATTAACGGCTTCGGCGATGATAGCGCAATCACTAACAAAAAACCCCCCAAAACTTTTCAGTTATTTAAATGCGTAAAAAATATAGATTAAAGTGGCCACGCTGAAACTTTCAGGCGCACAATTTTAAGGCTTTTATTTCTTTGTTGATTAATGTCAGAGCATTAAAAAGGAGAAGTGCAAAGTAAAGTTGAACTTCCTTCTGTTTTTCTTGACTATTTTAAGGTTAGAGTAACCACAAGTTGGAAACAGATTCGCAGTTATTCCACCTACGACAACCACATCTCCAATATGTATGAGACTTACAGAGTCGCACAGAGACTTGATTTATTGATTTGTTAATATGCAAATTAACTTCTAATTTGTTCCTCCTTGTTTTCTCATCGCCGTTCTTTGTGGGAACTGACTTTACTTTGCTTCTGCCCTTTGCCTTCTATACAAATACGCACGATCATTATACTGTATTATTGTTGACTGTTTAAATAGCGTGTCTCTGTGTGTGACAGAGAAAAAGAGAGAGAGAACACTTGTGTGTATGTATGTTTACGAAGCCTCAGGAAATACCAGGACAGACATGCTGACTCTCCAGCACTTCGGGCCCATGTGACTGGAAACACACAGGCCAGATTGTTTGCATGTTTGCTTGAGGGCCGTGATAAGAACATTGGGTTAGAGGGAAATATCAAAGCAGAACTCGGCATCTGAATCTGGCCTCGCACCAAAAGAAGCGGTCCGGTTTGGCTGCTTATCTCCCGTTAAACTTTTGTTTTTGAGCGATCAGCCACCCTGATAATTTGCGTGATGACTCTTGCGTTCGTGTCCCCGTAGCGATCCAGTGCAGTCAGCCTCCATTGGCTCCCTGTTCTCATTACATTAGCATAATGCAAATGCATTTAGAGTCGGTAACCTTGCTGTTGCTCAGCACTATTTACAGCGTATACACACAAGCGCTGTGAGAGCTGCACTGCTTGACAGTTTCTCTTTGGCTACATGCCTCTAATACATTAATACATTAGTGCATCTGTTTATATAAAGAGAGGTAAGACGAGCGGGAAACGTAGCACCCTTTAACGTAACAAATAGCCATGTGACTTTTTTTGCAGTTAAAATTGAGTTGCGCATGATTAAGATGTTACTGGAGCTAAAAAACAGTTTCCTCTTTTTTCTAGCTGACATCAAAACATTTTTTAAGTCATTTAAGTCCTGCCCTGTCTTGTTAGAGGTCACTGGAAACCCAGCCGTGGATCGTTATGAAACTCAGGGGTTTTGAGTATTTTGAACAAAGTATCTAGCCTCTTACCTTATCTCTTAATTAACTGCATGTCATCATTAGAAGCAAATAAATTAGATTAACATTGAAAGAGGATGTGGAAGATTCATTACATCCTTCGGCCTGTCAAAGTTGGTTGTTGGCACTCAGGGAGTTTTCTGGCTGGTCTTTTGTGCACTTCCCGCTTTGATACTCTCACATCAGTAGTAACATCTCACATGGATGCCATTATAATGTCATTAAATGCTGTGTCCAGCAAAAGGTGCAAGCAGCCAGTCTGAATAATTAATTCCTCCTGTTCGAGCTGAGGGGACTCTGATCAGAGCTCAACCTGGTAACACACTCTGTTATGATTGGCTAAAGCAAGGTCAGTGTCTTAAGAGACCTTGCTCTTAATATCCAGCAGCAATTAGTGGCTGCTGTGCGGGTGTTGCACATGTTATTATGTGATAGGGGAAGGAGAGTGACCGCAGGTAGAGATTTAATGTTATGTTTCTGCACGCTGTCACCGGGCAAAATGAAGCACAAATCAAGTGGCTAGCACATAAAAACACTGTTTCTAAAAGGAAGCAGGGCTACAAAAACTCTGGAAAGCTCTGGAAGTAAGCAGTGCAACAAATAGTGACAGCTTAAAATGTGAGCATGGCAGTTCTTGGTAGAATACCTAGCATGCCCATCAGCATTTTACACCCTGGAAATGAGGGTGTCCTCTCTCACAGAAATGACGTCTTGACTACCGCTGGTTGGTGCGTTTTGGTGTTATTTTGGCTTATCATGCACCATTCACTATTTCTGTCCAGGTGTGTGAAGAGGCCTCTAAAGGCAGTTAGGTGATACATGAATGCAGGAGCGGAGGGATTTTACTATGGCACAGAGGGAGACTTCTACATCAGCTGGAAAAGGTGTTCTACAGAAAAATGTGGAAAAATCTCTACAAATGTTTGGTTTCCTGTCTTGTATTCAAATTCCAGCAAATCAAAGGGGGATATTTCTTTCGTTCTGAATAGCAACACCTATCTTTTAGGGGAAGACTACAGTGAGTCAAGTAAGCCTCGAATTTGAATAAAACACAGCTGCACAAGCAAAATCAACCATAACCTTAGAGTCAGTGGCACGGTTTGTTGGGAAACCAGACGGGTTGAAGACGTTCAAAGGGTGATGCTGGTGGGATGCTAATGTGGGAACATGTCAGGTGAAAAGAAGCTGCTAATGAGCCGATGACCGCTTCGCAACCCACGAAGGACAAGGGTGTGACTAGGTATCGACTGAGGATCGGAATTGCAGGGAAACTATCCATTCCCACTTGTAGGAAAGATAAAGCCGTGCAGAAAAAAAACAAATACAGTCACAGAGAAGACTGCTGTCTCCATCCGAACACAACAGCAACAAAGGAGTCAAACAGAAACTTCCAGTAAAATGACCATGAGACGGACTCCGCGCAACTGAGCGTCGACTCCCTATGAGTCAAGCCATTGTGAGGCGTACAGCGCACAAGTCTAGTTCCCAGTGAATCAGAGCAGTCAGCTGCCATCCACCACCTCAAGGCACAAGGCAGTCTAGCACAGGACTGCAGACATGTGACCAGATGTCTCACACAACCGCTGTTACTGTACTGAAACACTAACAGTGAGCTCTTAGATAGGTCCCGCCAGTGTACTACCATCTAAACATGTTTGAACAGGTTTTCTCAGTTTATGCAGTTTGGATACATACTGTGAAGATATAGCAGGTGTTTGTAAATCTATAGATAACTGTGACTTTTGATTTACAGTCTGCTGTCAAGAGGGCGCAGTGACATCAATACTGTAGCGGGAGTTTGTCTGAGGCCTTGCTGAGGACACCAAAATATCTCTCCACTTCTTCTGCCCCCCTTCCACTGACAGTGATACACGGCATTACAGCTGTCTAAATATTACTTCTTTTTTCCCCTCTTCATCTTGCTCCTCTCTTGCCTTTTCTGTCCCTGTGTGAGCTCGCAGACTTTGACCAGGATGAGTTTAGGAGGGACAAATGTTCAACTGGCGCAACTGTGGATGTCCACATTTGGGGCACCGTTGTCTGTCCGGCGTTCAGCTATAACCAGCCACACACCTGTGGTGTTACTAATCTTGCAGCTAACCATGATTTAATTACTCCCAAAAATAATGTTTTTACAAGGCAGTACCAACGTGTCAGTATATCAGCTTTTAATGCAGTTTATATAAGAAGCCACACTAACGCTAATCTCATAAAAGGACAAACAGAGCCATTGAAAGTCCTCTGCTCTTTACTTCATTAGTGGCTCAGCTTGCTCTCCTTATGCAAAGAGTCCCCAGGTGCATGAATGTTTCATGGCCACCCTTGCTGCCTGCTTCCCTGAAATTATTTGACTATGATGCACCCAAAACCTGCTTGTGATTGTGAGCGGTTGCTAGCAGATTGCTGCAGTTACCCATAGTTCACCTAAAAGACTGACTTGTCTGCAAGCAATCACCATTTAGTCTCCGAGCTATAAAGAAACCAGAACTCGAAATGGAGAATTTTGTCTTTAAAATACAAGATTTTTCTTGCAACTGCAACCGACACATTGCTTAAGGTGCAACTTTAATTCTGAAGTACAATGCTTGCCTTTACCAGTTTACATTGCACTCTTCACAGATCTACTACAGCTTGGCGAGCAGTTTTCCAGTGTTATGCAAACAGATCGCAATCTTCCCATGCAAACTACTGGTGACCGCGGCAACCAGCTAGCAACCAAAAACAACTGCAAAGTGGTATTTATTGCAGCGTCGTATACCTCTCTGCAACAAATTTTACGCCAGTGCTGCAACCTCCAGCAATGACTAATCAACTAGTAACAGAATACACACTTTTCCCTTGCTATCAGCGGGGCACTGAGCAATCTCTAGGCCCACGCAATTAGGGCTTTAGCGGTCGATTTAGCACAGATACCAGTGATTTCCAGATGCACAGACTGGTCTCTAGACCTGTGTGACTGGGGCCTGTACAGTGCAATGAAACTCTGAACTGCTCTGTAAAGTCGACAAATATATCCGTACCTTATTATCAAATTACTGAGGGGCATCACTACGATCGCACTACAACCTCTATCACACTATTACTTTGTTTTCCGATGACCGTTTCAAATATTGCATAAATTACGGCCACTTGATGTAACTTGATGAATTTTAACTACAGCACATAGGTTCAGGGCTCATATTTGTCATCTTGCTGTGAATAGATTTTTAAAACGGGTAATCTGAATGGCAGTCAGATCAGCTGATGTGCTAATTCAAGGCCCTGCAGTGGTGCCAGTATAATCATTTCATTAGCTTTACACAGACACTTTATAAATGGAACAGTTAAGCTGTGTGGAGCTTTAGCTTGTTGGGTCTTGGTCATATTTTACAACAAAAATGTACTAATTTGATGAGGCCCTAGTAAAGCTTTCTAACAAAGAGGAATTCAATAATACAGTAGCGTGAGGCTATAGAAAGGTTAATGTGGTCCTATTTCGAGGCAGACCATTCACAAGCCAGCAACATGTCAATGCCAAGTGTTCTTAAACATATTACAGCATGTCATTAATTAATTTGTTGGCTCGTGAAGCGTGGCTTATTCAGGCTATTCATCATGAGCAGGAAATTGACAAGTTCTCCGTGGATGGCATGTCAAAGGGATATCAGCTTCAATTTTGCAGCAGTGGAAGCAAGCACTACTTCATTTGTTTAATATTATCTGCTTTTCTTTGTTTGAGCAGAGTCGGGTTGATAGCTTATACAAAGACAGATGAGATGTAGAGGACGATTCGGCAGGGTCACAGAGCAGTGGGGAGGTGCGTCTCAAAGCCAAGTGTTGGTTAACAGCTTCCTCCTGATGTACGTTGACTCAAGCAAGCTGTGGAGAACATCTGTCCCGAGTACACAGATACTTTGTACCGCCACAGTCGACCTGTCAATCACACACGGTCAGGCAGTCACTGACATGCTACCAGTGGTTGTGACCACCTCTGAGGATACATGCACGTATAAGCTGACACATCTACATTTGCATGTGTCTCTGAGAAAGGGGATATGAAGCTACATCTATTTTTAGTACAGTACACTGAGCTCTGCCTCTGTTACGCTGGTCTGTTCCTAGGACAGGCAGCTAGGTCATCTGCAGCAACAGAGAGCGCCGGGATGGAGAGATCTGGCCGTACTATCTGACCCCAGCACTCCAGCTCCTACATCAGTGGGAGACACTTACAAGATTCCTGGGCGGCCGTTGGGGGAGGCTATCTGGAAAGAAGAGATGCTTTCTTGACGGATGCTGTGCTCATCCACCTCTTTTTCTCTCCAATGACTAATGGGCTAATAAGTCAGCTGTCACACTGGCATGCTATCTTACAATTTCTCCTGGGAATACCACCCCACCGCAGTCTCAGCCTGAAAAAGGGATTTGTCCAACATTTCCAACCTTCATTTTAACTAAAAAAGAATACAACAAAAAAAATTCAAATGAGCATTCAAATTCAAAGTCCAAAAGATAAGATGATAGAGAGATCTTAAGCACACTGCAAGAATGAAACCTCGAGTGCTATCTTGTCATGCCAAGTTACTCAGCCGGTACCGTACAGGAAAATAATCTATGCACTCATCTGAACAATGCACCTTTGAGTCAACAGTCATCTTGACACAAAGCTTTAAGTGCAAAATCCTTGGATAACTGTTCACCGACAACAAATGTTGTTCAAATAATTCCACAAGGTTTCTCAGCGAGATCAAGTAATGTTTGTTGTAGCCGCTTTCACACAAGTCGTGTCATTATAAACCAGTCAAATACGATCCAGCATTCCCCCGACTGCTTTTGGACATTCCAATCCCACTGCTGGTAATAAGCAGAGTAAGATTTTTAGAGAACTGGGATTTTATTCAGAGAAGCTTGCGTTGAAACAGAATTTCATTAAGGGGACCTGTCTCTTGAATTCTGTAGAGAGCAAAATAGTTTTGCACTAAACTCTTGGTACTGATGGTTTAGATAAGTACGGCAAATATTCACTCTCCATGGTTACTGCACTGGAAATATCTTGTCATGTCACATCATGTAAGTTTGCTTCTGTTATCTAGAGGAATAAAATGCAATTACAGACAGCAAAATGGCCCCATAAAGCAAGGTAGTGCACCGTTTACATCGAGCTTAGATTGTTGTAACCAAGCAGACAGTGACGGACAGTTTAAATTGTACTATAACAAGCGCTTATTCACGTTTTCCACTATACTCCTATGTTTTCTTTCTAATTAAGCTTGGTGCTTTTCCCTAAAAGATTATCATCAAAAAAAGATTACACATGATCTTCATTTCTGGGCCATTTTAACTCGCGCTGACTTTGGGAAATCTGTTGTGTATAACCCTGCATTTAAAGACAATCTCTGTATTTTTTGTTGTTTTTGTTTTAACATAGCAAACACTAGTAGAAATGTAGATTCTACTTTATGCTAGCTAGCTTTTAGCATGTAGGGTATATAGGCTACAACAGCCTCATCACACTAATCAGTTTAACAGCTACTCATTCAGACCTGTGGGTATTTGGGATGAACAATAAATCCTGACCGCTCTGCCATGTGACTGGTTAATACAGTACTTCCACTTGACTTAACACCAGCCAGGGGAACAAGGGAGTTGTGATTGGGCCTGGATGTGAAATGGTTGCAAAGCATTAATTTGGCCACGGCCTGTTTTATCAAAATGCCTCTCTGTTGTTATAGTCAACAAAAATCTCTTCAGGATAAGAGTTCACCCGAATAAGTGATGATTATCCTTCTAATAGGCTTGAATGTTTTCAAACCTGAAGTTAAGTGGCAGGCTCTGCTCCCTTTGTTTGCCTGAGCAGGGGGAGGTGGACATGTGTGCAGAGGCAGGGGCTCTGAGGCCAGGCCCTCTATCCTTCCTGTTCAGTTACCAGAGGCCTCTCACTTATCAGTTCCAGATCTAACAAGAACAGAGAGAAAGACAGACCACTGACAGGAAGGAGATTTTTTCCCCCCCTCCCCCTTTTTCCTTTAGCGAAGTTAACAGAATGTCTGCACCTTCGGATTTCGCAGAGGAAAGCAATTACTCATTAGAGCTTACACTGGCAGTACAGAGAAAAAGACCAACCTGGCAACCTTTAGATATCAACCCGGTGAAATGAAAGCGGGTGCCTAGTCTGCTTTGTAGAGAACGACCTAGTCGATTAATCAATTAGTAAAACAGAATGCACCCAGCCAAGAATTTTTACACTGGTTTATGCAGCAAAAATTGCCAGACAGAAGCACCAGCTCCTCCTCACTGAATAAGGTTTGGTTTGATACTGTTTTCAGACAAGAAATCTGAATATATCCCCTTAAGCTTTTACTTTTTTGTGATGGTCTACAGACTAAAGAAATGGCTGTAAAACAACTTTGATTTAGTAAATAAGGAGTTATGCTGTAAAAACTACTAGCTGCAACCCAACAAGATTTACTCCCAGCTGATTTATGTGGCTATCAGCCACTATTTACACTCCTCTGTTTGAGACTGTAGCCATATCATCAACCCCCCTCCACTCCATCGCTCCACAAAGGCACTGTGAGAGGGGAAAAGTCTGTCACTGAAAATGAGAGAGAACTGACTTTGAGGCACTCATGTCATGTCCCCGTTCATGTCACATCCCCCTTCGTTTCACTTGCTATCACCGTCTACCTCGTCTGACATTTCCACAATAATCACTTTGGTTTATCCCACTCAGCTGTGTGGCAGGCAGATGCTTGTCACAGCACCGTATTTCTCAGCATTCACACTGCTCTAATCAAGATTAACTACTCTTATCTATTCAGTGTGTGCGTGTGTGTCCTGGATGCCCCAATTCCTAATCCATAGCTGCATTGTATAATACAGTGGACAAACCAATTACATTCGCTTTCCACAACATAATTCTCCCCCTTCAGCGGGATGTACACTGAGCTCCATATTGCATAAGGATGAGCTGGTGGCTCGCCGATGAAGAGGATAGTTGTGACCTTCTGCATGTGTGTGTGCGTGCCTGTGCTCGGACTGCATATGGAACATAAGCACTTTGTTACACAGAGCCTCCCAGGAGCTCCTGATGAAATCAACATGTTCTGTGAGAGGAGAGCTGATGTTGGCCACACACAAACTGCTGCCATCACATGTTTACTAAAGACCCTCGAGTACAGCGGAGGACAGCGCATGCCAGTGCAAACAAAGCCGTGGTCTTTATATCACTGTAGTGACAAGGGAGGCAGATATCTGTTTCCAGTAACGAGATTTGTTTGATTCCTGCTTTGATACATATTTTCACACAAAGCAGCATCTGAGCTAAATAGGGAGTTCCCAGCAAAGACCGCTGAATTTTAGGATTTTAAAAATAATGTGGACACATATAGTTGTGCGCTCGGCTTTCAAACTTCACGAGGTGTACATTTTTATCACCTATGTTTATAGGAAACAAAGTAAATGAAATCATACAATAATAATGCGAGTCAGTCAGAACACCTCTCCCAGATGTTCTATTTTATGTTCTATCTGTTGCAGTGTTTACTCCTGTTTCCTGAACACCACATCAAAAAAGAGATATTGACCTTGCTAACTCTGTGTAAGCAAGCTTCATTTTTGCAACACATTTTTCCAAAATGGGAGCTTTCACCTGCTCCCTTATATCCCAGGATGTGAAGTGGATTTTACACCAGATGCCCTCCCTGACGCAACCCTCCCTGTTTAAGACCAGCACTAGGAGTACACTTGTGAGCCCCTGAGGCTTGATTTGCGCCTCCTCCAGGGATCTCTTACATAACCATAAAGCCCCTAACAAAGTTTAAAAGTCAGTATTTTCCAAAATATTTGACTATATACTATTTGCTTACAAATCAACAGAAATGCATAGATACAAATGTGGACAGTGCAACTGAGCAATTAACCCGCGTTAGCTTCCCCCATTAAGGATTCTCTGATTCGCTCAACATAGGCGATCTCTTTTGACTTTCACACAGTTTAGCCAATTTAAATGGTAACTGTAAGCACACCATCAGGATGTAGAAGGTTAATTTAAAACTTCAAGTGGCAAACAAATGCAGCCTAAAAAGAAGGCTGGGAACAACTTTAACGAGTGCATTTGTGTAATGATAACATGCAGCAGCGAGCTCTTTGCAGAGCGCTCACACTTCCTGCTGTGGCGCAGATTTAAATCTGAGCTTGGCTATGTAAACCTCCGCCATATATGTTTCAGAAAAATAAATTACTCACCTGTGTTATTTTCAATCCTTGACTCTTCACCACTAAGGACCCCCCCACCCATTCACACACCAGGAGGAGAAACACTCCAGTGTCTCAATTCTTCTGCCCCTGAGAAAAATCAGAGAAAGAAAATACATCAGTCGTCGCAGTATTATTTACCAATCTCCGAACACTGAATTATTACATTTGCATTATTCTCCTGAAACTCAATCTCATTCAGTGATTTCACTTCTCACAGATTCCTATGGGCTTTGAGTGGCTTCCATCTGCGCCTCGCTTAACGTGATACACTTCTTCCCAGCACGGATAAGCTCCTTCACGCTCCCGTGCCCACAAAGGACAAATCAAAAGAGCAGCCGACACTTCACACGACCAGCATGGCATCATAAACATCCACCACACGGTAAGTTCACTGCCGTGGCGCATTCACAATTCACTCCCAATTGACAGATAAGCCTATTAGGACGGTCCTTTACTATAGCTTGGCACCCAGTCTGGCAGGCAGAACTCCTGCATATACCCAGTGATATGCAGACCCTTAAAAAAATGACCATATTTTCTTTAAGGGTGACTGGTGAAGTACAAAACCTATAAATCAGTTAGGGAAGAAAGTAACCAGCAGCTAATTTTAAACCAAAATATATAGAAACATACTGCTTGTCATGTAGGGTCCACACAGTTCAGAATCACGTCTTTTGTTTGTAGCACAATTAAGTTTAGAAGCTTTAGTTCCCTTTGTGAATTCATCACGATAAGGTGTCCGACTACTGGGATTCAGCAAACACTGATGTCAGTGCTCAGACAAACGGATGACCTCAGCAGTTTGTTGTCCCACAAACTCTCAAATGCGAAGACAAATTGTAGATGTTTAAGCCTGTCATTCAGATCTTGAGAGAGGGCCATGAGAGGGTGCAGAGTGCAACTTAAGTTCCCTGCTTTAAATGAAGGGCCACATCAAGGTAGTACTTGTAAATAGTCATCTCTTAAGGTAGTAGTTTCTCAGTTTGTTCAGAGAGATGAGGCTCAGTCAGGTCCAAAGAAAAAATACGTTTTTGTCACTCTTAAAATGTTGAAGTATAAAATTCCAAGGAGCTGAATGAGTTATAGAAGAAAAGAACAAATTTAATGGCGTTTTCATCAGGTGACACGTAGCATACTAGCCATTTCTGTTCCCAGGCAGGTTTTTAGTGAGCTCATGCTTTGGTTGACAGGACAAGGCTAATACCCAAAATCTAAAAACTGTCTAACCACAAAGTGTGTTTTAGCATTCAGCGAGAGAGGGTGGTCCCTTGTGTCTCGCACTTTTTTAATCCTTTTTTTATGATTGGAAGATTTTTCAGGCGGCATTTCTCCCCTGTTAGAAGTGCCGCTCTCTGAAAAGAGAAAGTGGAGGAGCGCTGGGGGCTCAATGGGTCGGGAGAGAGGAGGAGGAGGAGGGTTTGACGCTGGGTGCCTCCTTTTTAAAGCCAGATTCTCCCCAGATACCTCTGTGCTATTCATCAACAGCTTTTCCAGGGCTGTGAAAAATCAATGTGCTCTGCACTGCAAACAGTTCATAATGACAGGGGATGGAGGGAAAAAAAGCTCAACTGCAAGAGAATTGATTTGTTTAAGTACAATAACACGGCTCTGCAGCGTGGTGAGGAGGAGGCTCGAGCACCCAGACAAAGACTGACTGGCAGTATGAAACCACAAGCAGTAATTGATAAACTGCTGGCAAAGTGCAAATACAGAAGCCTGTTATCTAATTAAAGGAGTTTTTCTCAAAATTACCACCTGACAGAGGAAAATACGTGATGACTAAATGTCTTTTCTAAGATGGGTAAACACGAATAAAGAGCATAATAAGATTACTCAAAATGTGAAAAACAGAAGATATTCTCAAATGAGATGGCGTATCCAGAGGAATTCAGAGATTTTTTCGTCAGAGTTGATGAATATTTTCGAGGTCAAATTAATATCAGTAACTTAAAAATGTTTGCTTTTATTCTAACAAATACCCCCAAACGTGTCCTTGAACCGACTTGCAACTTAAAAACAAATAATTTGTACTTTCAGCAGTGAGTAAGTAAAGTCACTTCAAAGGGCACACGAGGATGGTTTGATGATACACAATGCCGAGTCATCACAATGTTTCAGGATGACATTAGGCTTCTCCAAGGGAAAGGGGGAAAAAATCACAAGGTGAGGTTTTCGTCCTGATGCTGCAAAAGCCAGAAGCCTGGAGTAAATTGTGTCAAGACAGGCCAGCACAATAAAACATTTCTCCCTGCTGCTTTTTAAGCTGGCCACAGAGGTGCATTTATCATTGTTATTATTCCTTCAGAGAGGGCCTCCCAGGTTTAATTGGGTCCTCATGGAGTCAAAATCCCCACTGTTGCTGAAGCCACTGGAGCTGGACAAACTTATTCCTCCCAAGTCAGCAGCGGGTTTTACTGGCTGCGTCAATGAACAGTCATTCAGTGCAAAATGGCCATGAAACCCGCTGGCGAGCCAGAAGGGCAGTGGGCTCTCGGTGCCACCCGCTAAGCCTCGACAATGGCATGAGAGGGACACCTGGAGAGAAGCACTCACCTGGCTCTGCTCTCAGCGCTGTGGGGAAAGCTCTCGAGAGCCATAGGGTGTCCGTCTATCCAGCCAGCTCTCCGGGGCCATTATTCCCAGTGAGCTGCATTTGCATTTTAACTGGTAACTACAGCCGGATTTAAATGCATATGGATATGAAAGCATGCGAACAAATGGAGGAGGAAAAGGATTAAAGAGATTTTTAGGTCTTAATAAAACAATTAGTGAAAATGATAAGCAGCTCAAAAACATAAACACGGAGAGTTGTTTTAGCATTAAAAGTGATGAATATGCTGAGTGTAATTAATTATGCCATGGGTGACCCTTCTTTAAAATCCACAGTATATTTATCACCTGATTCCCTTTTTTTAAATCACTTCCCTTCTGACAAATATGTACAGTGACTGGAAACTAAAATTCTTAAAAAGGAGATAAAAACAGTTTTAATCAACTATATTCTTAATAAATACCAGCTTTGAAACGTTTGAACTCCCATTCACCTCACTTACTTCTACTTAGTGTTACCTTGGCACATGAATCACCATTCCTGCTTTAGACCACTTCCTGTTGTTGATATAGTCAAGACATGCAAGATCAATCAAGATATGCATCTCCTCTTTTCACAAGCTTTCTAAAAAAGGCACTTCAAGTCAAAGGAGAAACAGACAGTAACAGACTACTTGTTTGCAACGATTTTCAGCATCGAAGCTAATAAAAACTATAAAAAATGAAGCACGGGAAACACAGAGGCAATTGCCTCACTTTGCAGTACGGTGAGTTTGTTTACGTATACACCAATATTGTAATTAGAGACAAATTAATTGAGGTTTCTGCCAGCTGTCTGTCAGTTATGCTGTAATAGCATAATTATGTTATTTTTTTGTGGAATTAAGGTTAAAAGTCAATATAATTCTTTCATATAAACCACAGTAGGGTAACAAATGAAGACTAATTAAATTATAAATTGATTGGTTTAAATGACTATTTCTGTAAATAGATCTGATAGCAAATTTTAGTGCAAATACTACAATTCAAGTAATATTTAAAAGGCAGTTTTATGGATTTTAGAACAAAAAACCAAAACAAACAAAAACACATGGTCACTAATTAATGACACGTAGTTGTAGAGACCAGAAACAATTTCCAGCTTTATTTGCCTCACATATGTCCAGTTATTTGTGGTCCACTTCATGAATAACAACATGCTCACAGTGTTGCTGGCAAATAGTCATATGCATACTCACAGCCACATGCTAATTCAGCATTACCAAGGAAGTTCTTCAGTGTGCATGAAGACACAAAGTTTACCCATGTTTGCAAGGGAAGCACCATGAAAACATAACAGCAAAACCTAATCTGGTACTTAAATTGCCCTCACCCAGAGGAAAATGCCCATTTTACAGAAGCTAAGTCATTAAAGCTAAAGCTAAAGCTAGCCAGAGCTCAGAGCCAGACACAAGCCAGCAGCCTCGGTGTGAGCAAATTATTATTACGGAGAAAACAGAAACCAAACTCCATGAAAACGGATGCTGCTTCACAAATTACAACCTTAGCAACAAACCAAGTTGCTTATTAACATCTATGTGTGGTGGCTACTGATTTTTTCACTAGAATTAGCTAACATCTGCGTTACAGTAATCAGAAGATTTAATGGTTTATCCAGTTTTATCCAGTTGAGCTGGCCAACCAAGCACCCGCAAAAATGGCTGACACCCTAGCGTCATCTCTCCAGAATTGTTGACACTTTTCCTGATTACAATAAACGAATTAAATGCATCTGTGATTTTTTTTCAATGACAGACACATACACAGACTGTTATTAGCATAGCCTGTTTTGTTTTTGTTATATTAAATTCAGTCCAGTTTATTTCATAGTTAACATCAAATTATTGCCCTCAGTGACAGTATTATGAACCCAAGGATGCAACTTCTTGAGCGTGAACTCAGTTTGCTTTTGTAAGAAAAGAAGTGAGCTTGAAACCTTAGGATCAAGAGTTTGACCATTAAAAGTTGTTTTTCTTCCCCCTGATTGAGATTTCTTTTGTGCTTATTTCCTTTTATTCTAGTCCATAAAGTTTTCCTTGATGTCCTTGAATAGGATGTTCAGACAATCTTCTGTAAGTACCTTAAATGTACGTGGAGGTAAAGCTCATGATGCTGGTTTAGCTTTCATTTTGGAACCATGACTACACACTGAAGAACAGAGACAATTATTAAGTGTCAAAATACTTGCAGGGATGGGAATGTGGCTGAAAATATGCTACGTTTTGGAGAGCAAATCTGACTCTAAGTTGGCTATTACCCATCTATCGTTTTTTTTTTTTGTTTTTTTTTTTCTAAACTAGCAAAACAATGTCTTGCATGGATAAAGCAGTCCACCCAAATATGTTAAGAAATTAGCTTCCAGGTTTCAACCAGGAACAGTCTGGTGTATCTCTCATCGCTAATATAACTGAGGCTGTTCTAGGTGTTACACAGAGAACTCTGTGTAAATTAGTAAATTATAAATGTTTTGAGTTAATACATTTTGAATCATTGTACTCAGTGTAAGTTAGAAAATAATGTATAAACAACATAAAGCTCTTCTCAAGAATGAATTTAATCTGTCAATTTATCCTACAGGTTATATTGTAGATACAGTACACACTGTAGCTAAGTGCCTAATGGAGGATTAATTGGACACTATCCCAACACACATAATGCTTCCCTCAGAGGACATCCATACAGAGTGAAGGCACAAAGAGTCACACCATTTTTTAGAGGTGAAAAGCCATCAACATGAAGCATGTTGATGCACTGAATGAATGCCGTAGAGATGATTACAGGTTTAGAGATAATGGTTTTTACCATGATACATTTACAGGGCATGAGACGCCTGCTCAGTGAGCTCCCCGATCTTCACTCTCTGCTGATTAACACAAATGCTGGTGCCTACTTAACCACCATTGCTGCAATTACATGGAACCTCTCTCTCTCTCTCTCTCTCTCTCACACACACACACACACACACGCGTACCCACAACACACACCCTTGTGCAAAAAGGTGCAGTTGTATATATACTGCGTGCTACCAGATCAGGATCACAGCAACTACCAATTATGTGTCTTATTTATGCAAATTCAGGTAATTTACTTCCTGCTGTGCATAACTTCCCAATGTGTTTGCCCTCTAGCATCAATTGTCTGTATTGCTAGATCACCTAAACAAGTGAAACAATTGAAGTCGCCCCCCCTCCAAAAAAAGCTGATCTTCCAAATGAGAATAATTTAAAGGTTAATTTAGAGGTTTATTATAAGGGATTGTAATGTCTATCGCTTAAGAACCTTGATTCAGTCAATTAAATGTCTGCTGAGATCAGGGAAAGGCAACAGTCTCAATCTCAGTCACTAAAACAAAGCACTTCCAAAGTGTTCAGCAATGAGCGCTCCTCACACAGAGAAACTATGAACAAGTGGGTCACAGGGAAAAGTTAAACGGTTGCAAAGTAGACAATGGCACGTGTTTGATCAAATGTGGTCTTTACTGTGTGTTTACTGAAGCTGTAAATGGTTATTTCACTCAGTGCATCAGAAGTGGTGCCCGAATCAAGAAAAGACCCGTTTATGAAAGCCGATTGTCACTTTAACAGACTGTTTTCCTATTTCCAAAGAGTGAGACGATGCTCATGAGTCCTGCATGAATTGATGGCTTCAATACTGTTTTTCCTCCTACTCCTCTCTCTATACTATATCTTGTTTCAAAGGCGAGAGCAGCCCAAGAGGGTGCTTGTGTTTTTCTTCCTTTGTTTCCAGTCTTTCTGTATCAGAGTGAGAAGGTGGTAGCAACTCCCACAAGGGAGATAGAGCTGGAGTTGTAGACTGCTGGCAGAGCGCTAAAGCAAAGAAATGCTGCACCGTCTGACCAGCGACATAAAAACAATGCCCCTCCTGCCTCCTTTACCTTGTCCTGCTTCATCTGCAAAGCAAACCTGCAGCCATAGATTCTTCCTTGGTCACCTGGCTGTTCTTACTGTTTCACCAGCCTGTGAAGGGTTTACCAGAGGTGAAAGACTTCATAATGTGATAAAGACAAGCAAGGCAGAGAAAAAGAAGGAGATCCTTTAGCCAGCAGCAAATTAGAGGTGGATGTGACAAGCCCTTATGTGTGACAAGAAAGAACCTGTATTTGCATTTTTAGCCCTCATTCTTCATCTCGTTCCCTCATCTTTGCTTCCTCCGTCTCATAATAAGGAAAAAGCAATGTGTGAGGGGGCGGGGGGGCATATACACAGAGGAATCCAGGGAGGAAAAAGAGAGCACATTACTATTGGGAGGGGAAAATGATTAAAGGGTAAGATGAACACAATCTGCTGGTTCCAGAGGAAAAGGGAAGGAATTTCCAGAACCAATAAGCAAAGCATCACAAGTAGACCTGCCTTCATGTTATTCAACCATGACCGTGCTGGCCAAAGCACATTTTCTACATCCGACTTTTTGCACTAGCTTATGGCATGTATGTTTCATACACAGCCAACCATTAGAAGTCCTTGAATATTGATTTTTTTGTAAGGCACTGCTATCTTCCAATTATTGAAAATATTACAGATTTGTTACAGAATTGCACATGTGGGCTTCTGATTGTTGCAGTTAACCAGGTCTAACAATGTTACGATGACTCGGTTGCAAAGGCCTCTCGAGGCGAAACGGGCTAAGAGAAAGAGAAGGAAAAACAGCAACATCAATAATGAAGTGAAGGAGACGGGAGGAAGAAAACAAAGCCGTTCATAACAAATGAGAAAACAGGCAGAGCGTCTCATTGCGAGAACGCTAACGACAATCAATTAGCAATTCCTCATGATCTTGGGTGCGTCGGAGTATAAGGTGTCTTAATGAGTCCCATTTCCATTAGCTGCTCGACTCGAGAGGCATAAGGAGGAGGCTGCTTCCACCAGCTCCTCCATCTCAATGCCTAATGACTGCGAGAGTGGATTACTCCATCAATTCCTTGCTTCTCTTTGTTTATCCCCAGCGTAAATAATGGTCAACCATTACAATGCATTAAGCGGGCCACTCTACACAGAGCGAATGAGAGCGAGAAAGAGGAGCACAAGTGCTCCAGCAGCATCCTTCAGTGATCTCCAGGAAATCGGCTAATACCAGGCATGCCATGTGGCGGCAGGGCGGGGGTCGGGGTTGTGGGGTGCGGCATCTGATGCTTGTTGAATATTTGGCTGGTGTTTACTGGGCGCTATGTTTAAAGAAAAGCATCAAAAAGGTAAGAACAGAGCACAGAGTGAGCCATATTACCCTAAAAGATTAGTTCAATAAAACCACAACCCACGCAGAAAATAACCCGATAGGCTATCTGTGCAAGCTGCTCATTACAACCCATAGCTACATTTTTAATCCCTGGTCAATCCCCAAAGCTCTTGTGGCTGCAGGTTGTGATACTATTACAGAAGCAAAAAGTATGTGAGAGTGGGATACTGGGGTGTGGGACCTGAGATGCTATGTGCACCTATCTGTTTTTGCACTTTCATAAAACAAAAATCAGTTGAAAACAGGCCGAATTATCTATTTTGATGCTCTGACTATCACAGCCTAAACTAGTTTTGCCTCCATTGTATTTTCTGACAGAATGACCCTTTAAAAAAAGTTACCCGTTTAACTCTTTGGATGATTCATAAATATCTTAGATATAATCTGTACTTTTTATGTCAGTTTGCTCTGATTCGAATCTTACACAATCAAAACCACACAGAGTACTGTTCGAGTAATACGACCCAAATAATCTCTCCTCCTTGTTGCAACGCCTTCACCCCGGATTGTATCGATCAATATTTCACCCAAGGCCCCGTCCCTCCATTTCTATTTCGCTCTCTTACTCTCGTTTCCCCTCGTGTCATAGCACCGGACAGGATAAAAATTAAACGCATCAGCAGAAAAACACACAAGTGGAAATGATAGCGCTGCTCAGGCCACTCGGGTCATGAATTCAGCTAACTGTGCTTATCACAGGCTCCAGCTATTAGTCTTAATAGCTGCTGTGACAAACCGCCTTGAGAGGAGATGGGTTCTGCTTCCACAGACAGGTGATTCTCATCTGTGGTCTCTTCATGTCACACAGCAGAGCGAACTGTCTGCCAGATTATTGTAGCAAAACATCAGAAGCAGGCGGTCTATTATATATACCAGAGCCATATGTTTTTTCCCATACTCAGCATCCATCAAACAATTATACGAGGAAAGCCAGTGAATGTTCTTTGGATATGCCACATGCTTGTCCAGCAAAAGTCCAGCAGTTTATCTCAGTTCTTTAATAGTTTTACTGTCTTTTAGCTAATTGTTTTGGGTTTGTTTGTTGGAACATTTTGGTGTGCTCTTCCAGCAATAACACAGACATTTATTAATGCTCATCGCAGACTGCTGTCTGATCATTCAGCTGGAAAAGTTTCATAATATTTCTTTGCAGAAAATTGATAACCAGTCACTTTCACTTCTCAAGCCTGCAGCTTAAATAACTTCTCATTCATCACTACTGAACAAATACAGCTTGTATTACATTGCACTTTTCTTCCGGTGGAGAATCGACTACAGCTCCGCAGTATTTAAGGCAAACACAATCATTTATTTCTCCCTACGTGAGAATGCTCCTAGACTACGGCGTAAAAAGAAAACGTTGCTGGGGCCAAGAAACGTTAGTGGCATAAAGCCGTACAGAGAAAACTGATTTTTTTTTTCCCCCTCTCAAATAAAGGTTACTTTCTGCAGCCCTTCAAGGAGCCGTGCTGTGCTGCCACACAGCCGGTGGATGGAGCGGCAAAGTAAAAGTGTTAAGCTAGGTGCCTTACAAAGTAAAAACCACATGAAAGCAGCGCATAGAATAACATAAGAAGTTGGCCCGCATCAACACCCCCGCAGAACAGAAAAACCATTGAACACACCAAAGTCCTGGGTGCCCTTTAACGTGAAGCCAGACATTGGCTGTTTCGAAAACAAATGTCAGGCCGTCTTTTCAGGCAGAGTCCTTTCCCACGAGCTACGGCTATCCTCCACTTCTTGACAAACGACCAAGCTTGTGTCTGGGACCATGTCAACAAGTTGCTTTGTTTAGACGGTAGGGATGGGGGACTACTTTGATGCACTTTGAGGCATGTCTTCCTTTACTGTCGAGAGCTGGTTTTAGGTTTGGATTGGGAGAGAGGACACACTTGTGCCTCCACTCATGGGCAATACTCAGGCTAATGCTTTTGTCGCTGCGGTGCTTTGAGCCTAAATTAAACAAGAGTCTACAATTTCTCACATTTAAGGATGCTATATAAGCTGCAGACCACAAAGAGAGGTGGCAGAAGCTGTAGAGAACGGTTACCGCGACTAAGACGAGGCAGTATATTTAACAAATATGAGGTTCAGAAATGTGGGGCAGAATAGGGTGTATAGCTCCAGATTTGAGTGTAGAACAATGGAAGTATGTGCTGATTTCTGGCCTGAACAATGGCAGGATGACATGAAGCCTGACAAAGACACACAGAGCAGCAGGATCTACAGTGCAGACAGGAGAAGCAGTTTCACAGAGTAAAAACACTGCCAAAAAACATCTCATCTTCCTTTTTCCGCTTCCAACATCTTTTATGTGTTCTGGCACCTCTGGCACTCATAAGTCAAAAGTGAGCAGTCAAACTTTAAGCAGCACTGTGAGCACAGCCTTGTCTATTGAAATGAGCCAGTCACTGCTTAAAAATTGGGCGTGAGCTAAAAAAAAAACAAAAATCTTCACGGGAAGGTGTCAACAGTTTCTATCCAAACGCAGTGCATATTTTTATCCAACTTAACAGGAAATTTTCACAAGAAAATGTGAAAAAATAGACATTTCCAACCAAGACTTTGATGCAAATATAAGTCTTTGGGTGCTTTAGAATTAAACCACCTAAAGCCTTTCCAATCGGATGCCATGAAATGTCTGCAGAAGAGAAGGGCTCAACTTTATGACAAAGGTATAAGAGCATCTGTCACACCTTGAAACCATGTGGAAACCAGTGGAAATATGTAATTTTTTTTTTTTTTACTGTATTCATTTCAGGAACAGCACAGACTTTTTGGTGGTCCGCTAACATCTGTTGCAATTTTCCATCTGTCCAGTGTGGAGAAACCTCACATCAATGTTTAAAATGTACACATCTTCCACATTTTTAAATATTTTATTAATTATCTAAGCCTGTTTCCACTGCAATCTGTTGTTGTTTTCTATATTAATAGAAAAACTTCTCCACCTCAGGGAACTATTTTGACAACTTGAAAAGATATAAAAACAGGGCACATGGAAAAGGACATAAGGTTATAGTAGATTTACATATTAATTTGGAGCCAGCATTTTTATTTAAAAAATATGTTTTAACAGGGAATAAAATGATAAATAAGTTCAATCAAACCATGGTTTGTGGGCACCAGTTAAGACAAACATATGCCACATATGATTTTATGAGGTTGTGTCTAAATTATCAGCATTTCTAAGCATAAAGTTGATAAAATAATAACACAATTATAAAGCAAACAAAAGCTATACAAAACCAGTTGTGCTAAATGGGGAAGGTAATGAAATCTCTTGTCTCCCATATGCCACTGAAGGCACTCAAAGTGCCCTTCATTATTAATGTCCTCAGAGCAGCATTTGAAGCAGCTTTGCTTCTCTTATCAATCATTCATCTGCTTTCCATTGAACACGCTCTGATTCTCTAGTGTCAAATCAGACTTAAAGTGGCTGAAGGACCACCAATCTCAGGTTTTACTTTAATTAAACAAGGCCGTGAACCTCCAACACTTGCTTGCAGTGCCACACAAATGGGCCCTGAGTCATTTGTTATATTAAGAGCCCGTCTGCCTATCGGTTTGACTCGTATCTGCACAACCTTCTGGTTTTTGTCAACACTGAAAACTTGAGATTCAATCAAAACAAAATCATGTCGAAAAAAAATGGGTGGAAAAACAAATATGTGTGTTCAGCCAAAGCTGCTTCCTTCTCCCTTTCCTACCTCGCTCTCTGTCTGAACAAGATCCCATTTCTCTGTACTGCAGCAGGCGTTTGGTTAACAGCAAACATAATCAAACTTTGTGGTCTGCCCTTCTGTGAAGTTGAATCGAAAGCATATCGTGCGGAGTTCTTCAGTGGCAATCTCCAATTACCTTCTGCGTACAAGCGTTCACTGCTCTGGAACTTTTCCATTTCATTATTGCACTCAAGCTGCCCCCATCGAAAGCCAACCGGCAGCAGCGGCAGTGGCAGCAACACAGCAGACCGTGTCATCCGTGCACAGCAGGGGGATCCTTCCAAGCTGCAGAGAATTCCTCGTTTTTGTCTGGGGGAAAAAGATTCATGTCTATACAAACCACAGGTGCAAGTGATTTAAAAAAAACCCAAAACAGCGTAATGGGGCAGGGGTAACGTTCAGGTCCCCCTCGGCTTTGTTTGTCGCAGTTTATTCAGTAGGTCAGCTTTCCCATACTTTCATTAAGAGGTAAAACAGTGGAGGCTAAAACAACTGCCTTTTTCTGTCGCCCGCAGGAAATGTTTCAGCTCAGTGCCTCACGCTCAGAAAACCTCTGATGAAATCATTCGCCAGCCCTCACAATGGATTTGGGAAAGTCGAATGAGGGATTATTTGATGCAACTTCCACTCAAGAGGCCAATTCAGCCTCACCAATCAATACTAATCAACAGGGAGATGACAGGAGATGAAATTCCCTCTGCTGCAGCCAACGTAAAGCGCACAGGCTCTTCTCTCTCAAATAACTGAGTCTTCCTACTCAAATATAGCGTACTTATTCTTTCCTTTCCTCGAGTATTCCTGCAGGAAGTATTCTTTAAACTCAAATCATACCCACAAAATTGTTATTTTTCTTATTTTTCTATGATCACTAAACAGCTGAACACGCATGATGCAAACTAAACTTTCCCTATCAAAATCAGCTGCATCTCAAATGCTGATACTTCAGAATAAGCTCCAAACAAGACTTTTAAGTTATAAACCTCTATAACTTAGTGCAATGTAACCATTTAACTAACAAACAGACTTAGCTGCAATCCATCACTGATCAAAGCTCACTGCAACACCATGCAAATGAGTAATCTACAGCACAGACGTGTTTACATTATCGAGCTCTGTCTGAGTACAGCCTGTAGAGGGGGGCCTTTCATCTTAAGAACCAACAAAGAGCATGAGCTTTTCATCTTACCAGGAAGCATATATTTAATGAGACAACCTCTGCAATCTCTGCTGCCATGCAAAGAGTCTGACCCTGCACCGCGGCTCGGCAGCGCTGCCGAACAAGTCACGGCAGTCTAGACGAGGCCAAGCGTCAACTGGGGCCTCCCGAAAGCTCTTGTAATGCACAAGGAATTTGGTGCGATTTCCCCAGAGCGGAGGGGAAACGCATGAGTGAGAGTAAAGAGGGGGCGAGATCCCCGCAGAGGTCAGAGCGTGTCCCTGGAGGTGTCAGGGAGAGTAAATGGGCATGACTGCAGTACACAGGGTTATACTCGCTCTCCTCCCTCCCTCCCTCCTTCTCCCTCGTCGTCTTCGTGGGGTGCCCACTCTGACTCGTCCCCAAGCACCTCAAAGCGAAAAGCAGCACAGCTCTGCTCGCATGCCACACAAATTGGAACAGGAAATGGTTGTCAGCTCCGGGCACAATCACCACCTTATTTTCCAACGATAAAAAAAGTCCAAAAAACAAAAAAAAGATAACGTTAAAGAGGATCTCTCGGACGACACGGGGATGGTGCTTGTCTGATGACTGTAGAGACGGCTGCTGGTTGTCTGCACAGCTGGCTGAAGGCTGACACCAGTATAAAGGCACATGAATATTCAGTGACCAAGTAAATGAAGCAGATAGCACTTGACATGTTTAACATCCACCTTTGGCACCTTCTCTCTGCAAAGCCAACAAGGTGAAGCAGCAGAACAAATATGTTGGTTGTTGGTAGGCGGCAACAATCCCTGCTGATGAATTGGATGCTTTCGAACAAAGAGAATGAGCTTCAGTGGGCGAGCTACATCAAAATAAGCCGGACTTAGAAAAGCAATCTGGTTTCCTCAGTGGGATTTGAGTTGCTAAATTGCTACTTTTTGGAGACAGGCATTAAAATAAAAATTGTAGCATGATACCTTGCAATATGCTGACATTTCCATTCTTAGAAAAGCATGTTTCCCCCAACTATAATCCCTGCTGGTATCAAAATGTTTGCTCTCTAAATATTTACCAACCCAGAGTCACATCTAAAGCCGAACACAGGCACCTTGAGACTTCCTTTTTTTCCCCCCCAAGTGTTGTGTCCCAAAGGAAATGCAGTGAAAGCACTACAGACTATCTGGCAAGTGAGTAAACTAAGCACACGATGCATTCCTCCAACAACTCAAACAGCTCTGAGAAAGCAAAAGAAAAAAATCTGCCACCAACAAACTGCACTTCTTGAAATTGTACCTGTGTGAGAGAGGAGGAGAATTCATGTGGTTACATGCATGCAGTTTTGATGCCGAAAAACGGACACAGTGGTGCAAAAATATTACTGCAATTGGTAAAGTAATGTAAATATTGACACGTTGATAGTGCTCACCAGTGCTTATCCGGCTGACCTGACCGATGACAGCCATTTAACATCTGCTCAGTAATATTCCAGGGTTAAATAGGTGGTTGACTAACATTTTCCGCATCTCTCTCCATGCTCGGGGACTTTAAAGCATGGAAACTGTAACTCCAGACTTTTCAGAGCTACCTTTGAAGCCTGCTATTGGACAGTAAATCAGTGCTGGGATTCCCTGATTGTCATCAGGTGCTTGATTCGTGCATCACAATCATTGGTTCATTCACACTTCTGTGACTACCAGCTGGCTAATAAGACCCAATCAATTAAGCAACACTTCTCATTACGCCTTAAGTTGAAATTTTTTTAACTATTTGTTAGGACAACAATATTTAAGACTTCAAATATCAATGATCAAAACTCTGTCTGATTAGTAAAGCATTTCATTTAACCTCAGATTCTTTCCCAATTACTCTGCTGATGCACCAGCCCAGCTTCTTGCTCGTGTGGTAAACTCTAATATTGTTGATCTAAGATTTAACATCATGCTAACATTTATGCGAGATTAGCTCTCTGCAGATTTCTTACTTGAATTCTTCGGCTTCCTCAAAGAAGATTTAAGCCTTTCCAGCCAAATCCAGTTATACAATAATTTGTAATAAATGGTAAATGGGCTGGTACTTATATACTTTTATACTCAATTTGAGCACTCAAAGAGCTTACTTACTACAAGTGCCTTTTTTAAAAATACATAAACACTCCAGTAAATTCCTTGGGGGCAACTCGGGGTTCAGTGCCTTGGCTGAAAATACTTCAACATATAGACTGAAGGAGGCACGGCTCGGAACAACAACCTGCTGATCAGCAGATACCCTGCAAATATGGCACATTTTCAGTGAAGCAGTGCTACTTGTGCTGTGGACACGGGTTCAAGGAAACAAAATTTTCACTGAATTCATCACCTTCTGGTCTAGGACATGCAAATGCCACTTGCCACACTGATTTATGATATCACATGATGGTGGCACGATTGCTAAAACCAGGTAGTTTTCGGCACTCACTGTGTTATTCGGTAAGATTTTTGGTGTAGTATTCCCTTAACGGTATTGGTTAGCCGTTAGCATGCTCCACATGATCGAATACATAAACGTGTATGCACACAAACACATGCAAGAAAAACAAGAGGAGCCATGAATTAATTAAGAGGTCAGTGCTTCTGGACAAAACAAAGTAACACGCACACACACAAAAACATACTCTATCCCCCCCCCACTACTCAGTGCACCCTGCCTCCTGATAAGCTGGTTTGCCAAGCTTGCCAGTGCCACTGATGGCTCCGTTTGCACAAGCGCTCCATTGTTGCTGTGCAGAGTGGACAACTGCACTTTGGACCTTTCAGAGGGGAAAGCCTTTTATTATGTTTCCCTTAAGGGCATCCACTGTGTTTTATCTGCAACCTGCCAGCCACACACACTTTAAACACAGCATTAAGGATATTCAAGGATAGAAAACATAAACAGGAGCTGCTGCGTATCCTGCGCTCCCGCTGTTAAGTAGTGTACAGTCAGTTTTTTCCTGGGTGCTGATTTTTTTTCTCCTTCCGGAGCTTTAAAAGACTCATAAAAGGCAGCGGAATTATCTGTGTTGCTGGAACCTGATCCACTGCCGGCTGACCTTTTCCCACAAAGCAATATTAAACATAATAGTTGGGCTGAGTTAAGTGATTGCAATTTATGAGTCCATTTAACTTGATTCAATATTGGATGACAAATGATTACCTCTGTGAAGTAAAGCTTACGTACACAAAAATAACCCCAGCTACACACAAACGCAGAGCTTTATCAAACTTAACAATCAGCTCAGTGTCTGTCGGCTGCAAGTCTGGCTCAGCGGAGGGCTGAACAGAATTTTAAAAATGCATGACAAGACTAGAAGTAGAGGAAGAAGGAGAGGTTGCATATTAAATACACACAGATACCCTCATCTCCTCTTCTTCTTTTTTTTGGCTCCAGCTCCATTAAGCTAAAACTGATGCGTATTGAATAGATGTTTCCTCACAATTTGGTCAACTGGCCAAATGGATTAAGTATATGAAATTCATTTTCCTGAGTGCATTGAGGAAGTGTCAAAATGAAACATTTTCAATTTAGCCCCTTAAGGTCCAAGATTTCTTCATCCTCCTGTACAACAAGCTGCTTACCCTGCAAAAACAGGCCGCAACACGTTGCTAAACGTGGCCCAGGCCTTAAATTAGCCCGACACAATCCACATATTTGATTCACTATTGCAGCCTGAGAAGAGTTACATGACTTTCAGGCATCCAGCTCAGACTATAAAGAAACAATGTAGCCTACTTTGCACACTCCTCACTGCTCTCTTTTCAGCCACATCCTCTTGGATTTTATGACTCTGGTTAAAATGCAACCATTAAATATTCATGTGTGAGGGCTTTCACCCGTGAAGCAGCTTCCCCCTCTCGCTCTCTCTCTTTCTGCGCGAGCTTTAGAGAAAGTGAGAAACTTTTTGATTTTAACTGACAGGAGCTAAATATTAAAAAAGAAGCTTTGGGAGTTCGGCAAAGTGTAGACTACTCCTCTCCAATATCCTCCTCGGCTGATATGAGCCTTGCCTTCTTGGCTTTCATCCTCATTGTTCTTAAAATCTCACACTGTAGTGAGACTTGTCGAGTAAATTAACATGACAATACAAACTGTGGAGATTAATGAAAATAAATACTCCGTAGCCGAACAATGACGTTATGAAAATTGATGGTTGACAGTCATTCCAAAAACAATAGAGTTTCTTTTCTTTCTTTTCTTTTTTGGTCATCAGCAAGCATCACATCACACGCATCATAAACTGTATCTTTGAACAATATTGCTCATTAATTTTTCACTTGTTGTCTCGGCTGTTTATTATGCAAAACATTTCAAACTATCAGCAGCAAAAGTAATGACACAAATAATTCATAGTTTCCTTCTTAGAAGTCCTGGCAAGCTCAAATCCATAATATATAGCAGGTTAAGAGAGTGTATAAAAAATTAGGTATGAAATTATGTCTTCAGGTATAGACAGCAGCATAAATAAGGCTGAAATGTGATTTTGCTGCAGTGAACATTAGGGAAATTTCCAAAGCTTTATTTGGGTAGATGTTATTCGCATACAAATCAAGGGATGCAACATTCAGGGCTTCTCCAAACAAGTGATTTTCTAGACAAATGAAGCAACTGCTCCGACATGTGAGGCTTGCATCCAGTCTTTGTGCTCAAGAGTGGCAGAACGCATGTATGACAACTCGCTGCTGTAAGTTGATTTAACTGCTGAAAATTCATGAGGGACGAGTAAAATGAAACCTAACAATACTATTGTTGTCTGAGAGCAGCCGAAGTGCAAGCAGCATGAAAAGTTTATTCATTCTGAACTAATCTTTTTAGTGACTTGGGAGTAACGATTCGTACCACTTACTAATGAGTGAGGAGCCCAGCTAATCATGAGGATATTTATGAATCTCACTGTGGCAGCTAAGTCCTGCCATAGGAAAGAGTACAGTCCATCACTATCGTAGTTTGGACACCGAGTGTATGTGAAACATGCAAAACCAATTACTCTTTCATCAGTCTCTCCTGCTTTGGCACTCAGCAGCTGATTGACACACACACACACTTTTCTCTCGCACTTTCCTGAAAGAAGCCCCTTCCCAGAAAAAGAGTCAAACTTTCCATCGGTGCTCATCGCCGTCTTTGATCCCAGACAAATGAGAAAACAAAATGCGCAGGACGGCTTGTGAAACACGAAGCCTTTCAGAGGTATTCTTTCACTTTTGGAAGGCTGCCTGCCCTTTTGAAAGGGATTTTCTTCAAAGCAAACATCGGTGACATTACCCATTCTGCACCCAATTAAAATTTATTGAACATATGTAGAAAACACTGTACCGCCAATATCAGGCACAACTAGCTTGTCACAAACAAATACAGCGATCACAAGGACAAAAAAATAAATAAAAAGAATCCTTTCCCGGCCTTTTGAGTTCATAACCAGCATTTAATCCGCTGTAATGATTTACAATATGACAAGTCGGGCAAAATTTACTGTGACAGATTGAATGGGGCCCAACATAAATATAATTACAGCTCACATGATCTTCTCCACCTCCCTCCTCCGAAGGAAGTGCACACAAAGACAACGAAGGATACGCAGCCCGCAGTAATTTGCTTTTTCAATTTGCTCCTTGACATCAGCTGGTGCCAGAAAAATAAAATCAAGAGCAGCAAAGCCACAAAGTGCTGAGGATTTAACGGTGAACTCAGGTGGTCCTTGTTACAGCAAAGCCACGTTGTGGTGTTTGACCTCAAGCAAAACCTCAGAGTTAACGTAAAAGCGGTAACTCTTAACTCCCTGTTTAGGGATCAGTGCGTTTAAACAGAGTTCAGGAGGCGTGGTGTTACACTCATGCTGATGGTTAAAATAATACTCTGGCTCACTTCTTTAGCTCTCGCTGAACTGCTTAAAAGTCTTTGAACATTTAGCCAGCACAAATCTAATGTGACACCTCGGAAAAACACTGATACTGGCCAATATATCTGTGCATCCCAAATTAAAAAATTATTGTCATTAAGCCATTACTTGGATAATTGCTTAACTGTTAAAAGCCAGCTTGAAATACTTCCCCTCTAAGCAGGTTAAACTTTATTTCTGAGTTAAAACATCATTCAGTTTAGAACTTACAGATGCCATCAGAAGCTCTCTGACAACTGGGATAGATACTTCTCTGGCATTTTATGGACTAAATAATTAAATCACTTAATCAAGAGAATGGCTGATGCTGAGAGACAGCAAGACAGCGCGTGATTACTTAGTCTTAAAGACGTCTAGAAAGGCAGAAATCTCCACATCAGAGAGGATAAACATTTGTCGATATGCACAAATGCTGTCGAAGAGCTAAAGAAATAAAGGCAGTTTTAAAGGGATGCAAAAACAAATAGCACTTTACAAAGTAGTTTAACGGCCCGACTACTCTCCAAAGAAAGAAGTCGTAAACTTTGTGAGAGGTGGCGACACACAGGGGTAATTCTCTGAAAGAATCCCGCTGTGACTCCCACCCACCCATCCCGAGAACACCCCAGATTTGGTTTCGCATTCCTGCCTCACAGATAACGCAAACGCACACAAGAAAAAGAGATGAGACGCAGACACTTTTCTGACCTCGCACTATTTCATCTCACTGACGATGTTTACGCCATGAGTCAAGCGCAAAGATATCTCCTCTCTTGTTCTTCCTCCAAGATGTGAAGGATCAACCACTCCCTGGCACCCCTCGACAGCCTCCCCCCTTCCATCACCCTCCATGCTAATGTAATACACATTAGTGAAACCAGCCGCACACTGTGCACTTCCACAGTGACACGGAGGATGCTGGGCCCTCGGGTGAGCCATCTCTCTCTATCCCTCCCTCCCTTCCTCCCTGACTCTCTCCACATGCCAGGCACATCACGGGCACAGCCTCGCACCACAGCGTCTGTGACTCAAACATGCCCTCGTTTCGGAGCAGATGGTCAAAAATAGCGTCCACTGTCAACATTTTTGTAAGCCGTGGGACCCATTGGGCCACACACGGTATGCCAGGAAGAAGTGCAATATATGTGTGCGCGCGTGTAAAAATAATCTGGTCAGTTACAGTTTTTCTCAGTTTGATACTGACAAAGTGAGAACACCCTGTTGTTGCAAAAGAGCTTATGCAATCGGCACCTATAAATAGGAGTGTGAAGTGTTTCTGCATATGTGTCGCACTGCATGTTTACATTCAGGAACACTGCCCAATTAATTAGCATTCATCATCAGCAGTGGTGGCTGTTAGGATATCACTGATTACTATTAGTGTGAAAGAAATCTATTGTCTGCGGTCGCGGTTCATTTGCAGAAGCCAAAGGATGAAGGAACGTAAAGAAACATGGAGGACATGTTTACACTAGAGTTATTTAAAGCTCTCTAGGATCTTTGCCTGTAATTTACATAAAATGCTAGATGGTCAGATATGATGAAATGTCTGTGTGCTGCAGATAAAAGTAATAGTAATGTAAACGTATAGAAATTTTAGATTTGTGCTACATCATGCTTTGAGTGATGCAAACCAGGTGTACTCTCACAGCTATGCCAAATTAGCTGAGGGCTACACCTGACCCTGGTGTTTTGGTAAATATTTGCTTACTTTGGAGCAAATCTGCACCACGGAAATGTCAGACTTTAGCTTTCTGCAGTGCCTGTTTACACTACTGACAACATTTGTCTGCCTCATATTAACACTGAAGAGAGGTCTGAGATTTGAGGATTATGAGATGGGAAGTTACAGAGCTTAAATCCCAATCAACTGAAAATTGTGTACAAATAAGGCAAACTGAGAACAGAAGGTGTGCCTTTTGTGAGCTATAATGCATCAGTCGCATGTTAAGGGTTAACATATTCCACCCTATCCAGCACCGAGACCTCTCTCGTGATCTTCTTTCTCTGCCGACAGCTGTCACGTCAGTGTATCAGCTCCGGTCTGTGATGCATGCCTTGCACCTGGGTAACCGACCGCACACAGACACGGCGTTAGCATGAGGGTACAGTGTAAGCTGACACACAGGCTGTGGGTGTGGTGTCACGGCTGTCCACACTTCATCATCAGTAAAGACTTTGTTTGAGCAGGGAGGAGAAAATAAAGTGTGATTGGGTCACAAAAGAAACAAAAATCATTATGGATTAAAAACGCAGCGAGAGAATTGTAGCTCCGGTAAACAGATGCTTAAAGGATTATTCAATTAAACAGTTGATCAGCAGCTGTAAAGAGCTTCTGTAGTGTGATGACTTTTTCTGTTTTCTATAATTGAAAACTGAATGTGTTTTGGTTTTGGACTGTTGGTTGCACAAAGCAAGCAATCTGAAGATGTCACCTTGGACCTCGGCAGTTTGTGCAAGCTGTTTTTTTCTATTTGTGCCAATTTTAAAGATTCAAACGTTAAATTATCAAGAAGAAAAAAACGATAAATGAATAAATAAATCAGCTTTTGAGTCTTTGGTGAGATGGATTTTATGAAGGCTGCTGATGGTTTTGCACTGCTTCTCTGTGTGTGCACATGTATTTTTGTTACCTTGTCATGCTTATAAATTTAGGGTCTTGTCTGGCTGATTTGTGACAATACTATGGAAGTCAAGTTCTACCTGTTCATCTGTAATAATATATCCAGTATCTTGTATATTTTGAAGCAAGGGCAGGATTTTCATACATGCTAATTTTACAAAGGTAACCTCACAGTGCAGGCAAAAGGCTTGCAAAGATTTATGTGTCTATTCTTGTCTGGGTGCTTTAAATGAAGTGGAAAAGCATGCATTATAACCCACCAATCAAAATATATTAATGCAAATTTTATATTTAGTCTGTTGTTGGGTTGTTGTCTTATGCCAGCATCAATCAGATTTAATCAAACTGCACACAAGCAGTACCGACGATGACAATTTATAAGCGTGAAACTGTCACAAATACTCAAAGATCCTATGAGAATACAAGCCATGGAGCCCTATCTACTTTGGGTCACCTGCACGCTTTGCCGCAGTGACTATGCAAAGGAGAACAGGTGAAATGCAAAACAACACTTAAGCAGAACGCGTCTTTTGTGTCAACATACAGCAACAGATGAATGAGAGATGGGGCAACATGTCAGGGATTTTATCTACTTATGTTTTACATCTCGATAGCAAACTTGAAAAGATCTGACATTTGTGTTTGGGAAGGGAGGGGGCGTGGGGGGTGGGGGTGCTTGGGAAAGAGATTACCCTCAGACCTTTTCTTTGAGCGCAGGAGAGAATGGGGGAAGGACGTTCCCTGTGTATTAGTAAATCCCAGTTAATTTTCCCTGTCACAGAACAATAAGATATGGACCCCCGTGGGCTCTGTTGAATGTAATTCCACCACTTGCTCAGAATCACCTTCATTACTCATCAGAGATGTAGATCTCTCTGTCTCCCCGAAAAAAGAAAAAAAAATCCTCTGGAGCGCACACTAGACACTGATGCTTCAGCAGAGCCCTCTCGGGAGCCTTCCCGGTGCCCATTTCTTGATAGTGAGATTACACCTCTTGAGACATTTTCAAATTTTGAGAGCTAGTTTCTCGGTCTTTGCTCACATTTAAGAGGGGAATATGCCTGCTATGCAACACTTGGAAGATTTGACGGGATCCTCGGTTGGACCTTGTTTAAATTTATAAAGGCTGAGACTTTGTAGAACCGGATGTTTTCCAAGATCCAGAGCCTTTCATTTACACTTAACACTGCGACAATGCACTGTCATCATCCGCGTCTGTTTTTCACAGCATGTCACATTTAACATGCATGAGCCTGCGACTGGTGGGGACCCCACAAAGCTCCAATTACATCCAGTGTGGGTTAAGACTCACAGATTGTATTCTTTTTTTTCTTTTGCTTTTTGCACAGCTATTTTTCAGTTTGCGCTCTAATTTGTCCACTGAAATTCTAAAACCCTGCTGACAACAACAAACATGCAAACAAAGAATTAGTAGATTTTAATTGCACTTTAATTATGAGCAATAAAGGAAGGAATTGTTTTCATAATCAATTAACAGTTATAATGCTGGGAATTCTTAGAAAAAGATTTGACTGACATCTTTAAGGAGATTGTTTTGTCCATTTGGTTGTCTGAATATTTAACTTACTCTGCAGAAAGTATTTGTATAACTTTTAACAAAAATAAATAAGTAGAAAATCAGTTAATCGATTAACCCTTTCATCTGTTTTAGATTTAAAAAATGTATTTTAATTTCACATTTGCTTCCCATGCCTACCAACGAGCACAAACAACTAAACAAAACTTGAATGTAATCTATATTTTTAATGATGTTGTGCCTTCTATGAAGCTAAACCTGCTGTCTTTAAACCTATTAATCAGACGGTGTGTGTCTTCTGTTCTGGCAAACTTCCCCTCCAGCATGGCTGCAGCTGTAAGAGGAGGCAAGCCTATTGTTCAGACTAACAAGGGGCACAGAGGTCACATGCATTTTCACAAGAGCTTTGCCAGAGGGGTTGGGGAAGCAAGCAGCACACTGGTCTGTTTGGTATGGATCTACACTAAAGCTTTTTCTATAAAGTCACATCGTTCCGAGTCTATTATAAAAGGGGATAGATTAGATTAGGTGAGATTATGTAGAGGGGCTCTTTAAAAAGAGCAAAAATAACACACTCAGTACTTAGCAGGCAAGTCAACAGTGGGATTAAGCCCAAAGAGCATGCTGAAATCCAATGCTAATATGCACAATGGTCATCCTTTCACCGGCTCACATTTAAATGCTCTCAAACGTGGTGACTTTGGATTTCTCAAGCGATGTTAATAGTTGCAGCAGCAACTGAAAATCAGACTCGGGCTGTGTTATCGCTTTCTGCCATAAAACTGAAATTTCACAAATCTAAAAAATCCAAAGAGCTATTTATTTTGCCTCTCCTGCATCAAACTGTCATCTCTGTCTTCCCTCCTGTCAAGCCATCTCTCGCTCTCTCTCGGTGTGAGTACAGTTTGTACAATAACAACTCCTATCACCAATGCAACCGAAAATATGCACAAAGTGGTTGCACACGCTAACATGATTAAATGATGTGCGGTCTGGCGTCACTCCCAGCACCTCTCCCATCCCTCGCTATGCTCTGTATCTCCCTCCTGCACAAAGCAAGTACGCACACACACACACACACACACATACAGATTCCCTTTCCCTGAGCTGTGTTTTGAAAATAGAAGCTTCATATTAACAGTCAACAGTCAAGCTGACAGGTACAGTCAGAGCATTCTATCCACCATAAAACCCCTCAGTGAATATCTGCGCGGTACACATGTTACTGCAGCTCCGTGTCACAGAGGTGGAGCGTCGCGAATCATCACATACACACGAGGAATGCAGAATAACATATGGAAGAAGAATACGCTGGTATGATGTAGCGCAAATGGTTATTTTGTTATTCAGATCAGCTGCATTCAGTTCCCTTTACCGAAACAGTACAAGATGTGTTGTAGCTGGCTAAGGTGGAAGTCAGTTTCAAGCCTTTATGCTGCCCTGTGATTAACGTGTCTCAACCTGAGGGTCAGGATCCTTTAATGTGACTCCAATCTGAAGCATCATGTCTTACATAGACTATTTTGTTTATTTTGATTGATTATTTATCAACAACCAACCAGTTGCTCCCTCCCCCAAGTCTGTTTTTGCTGTGTGTATAGTCTTGTTGAAAAAGGACATTCTTTTTCCCCACTCTCACCATGTGATTGCTACAGCAGATCCCTGAAGTTCTTAATAACTTCCCATACAGTTAATTCTGTTTATTTTAAGTGAGAAAATGGATTTCTTCCTCACCACATTCGCTGATCATACTAAGTAATCGTAAAATGAATTTAAATGTTAGAGGTCACCATGTGTGAAATGTTACCTGTTGCATTTTTGGCGCTTCCACTTAGTCACAATAAGCCAAGAGGACCAATAAGGGCTTCATTTGTAACAATGTGTTGCTTTTCATCAGTTTTGTATGTAAAATTTATATCTCGAAGTAGCTTGAGTAATGCATTTAGTTACTTTCCAGCACGAGTTACAATCTCAAAGTCACAGCAACACTGCACAAGGTTGTAATTACTCACAACTAACATAACAGGACTATTAAGCGCTGTTTGACACAAAGGTAAACCTCATGATTAAACTGCTATATCTACCTAGTGACATACTTTCTACCCCTCGACTCTCCTTACCATTTGAAAATAGCCATACCAGCAGGGTGATTCATCCCAAGAGTTTATTCTCTTGAGTAAAGACAACACAAAAAGGACCTTGAGCGAAACCTACACAAACCTCCCACAGGCTCTGACCGCGGAGGAAGAGCTTTCGGTTGCTTACTCGTTCACCTTTTTTCTGTTAGAGTGCTTCAGAGAGCTCGCCATACACAGGAGCTGCTCACTGCAAGTGGAATTCCCAAGCTGAATCAATAACATTATGATATTATACACAAGCTAACAGGTCTATTTACCAGCTATTTAAGTACATACTGTTGGTAAAAAGAGGCTTAGACTGCAAACCTTTGGGACTGGTTTTCTTTTACTGTTGTATTACAGATCAAAGTGGTCATATTTCCTTTCTGAAAACAGCATTTATTCCTAAAGTTTTTGGGTGTATTTCTGTGTCACGCGTCATGTGTCATGCGTTGGATTTCTTTCAGACGAAAGAAGCATATGATACACAGGATTGTAGTAAGTGAGATCAGCTAGTTAAGACACACCAGCTCTCGGTCTTCTCACAGGCTGACCAGCAGTGCTGCTGGAGGTAATGAGGCCTCTTGTGTGTCCTCTCTGATCTGAGAGTTGAATAATTTCCCATGTGGCACAGTCATTTCCAGCTTCCGCCTTTACTCTCAGCCCGTCGGGCGGGTGGGACAGCAAGAGCAGAACCCTCCACCCTGCACTGACAACGTGTTGCCATTGTCAGCCTTACGGTGCCACATGCAAACCTAAGCCAGCCTGGAGTCTGGACAAAAAGAAAAGATTTGCTAAAGTGTGTAGAAGATGCTTTATGTATGATTTAATTTAAAAATATATATATTTAGCTTCTCTTTATTTTTGGATTTTGTTCACTAATACGTGTATCTGCAGAAACTTGTCCTTTTCATGACTTTAGTTTGTTGTGTCGACAGTTTCCATTGGTCAGCAAGAAACTGAGAGTTAATAAATGGTCTACTTCAGCACTCAGACACACGTGCTGGGTTGCAGATCTCTGTTTCAATGTGTCTTTTGTTTGACGGCTGGTGTTTCAACATCCTCAACTTGAATAGAAGAAGGTCAGCCTGGTGGGGTCTGTGGTTATTCAGGAGCCCAACCTGGGGCCCCACAGAGGTGGGGTGATGGGGAAGGAGGGGACAGGACCTCCTCTGTCTGACCAAAATTGTTCCAATAATTGAAAGTTTTAATTTTCCCAAATACAGGCACTCATTCAGTGTTTATGTGCCATCAAGTGCTTGTGAATCAACCAATGATAGCCTCCTTCTTTGACATCAACTCAAATCTTTCATTCAGCTGTTATCTCAAATTCCGAAAACAGCAAAGTGAAGAAACTCAACAAGACCCTTGAAATTACATGGCAAACATGTAAATAAGCAAGCGAGGGTGCTTAATAACTGCAGTCCCCACTGAGGTTTTTTATGACCCCCATATGTGGCTCGGTGCAAAACACTCTGCTCGCAGGACAAACTTGGATGCTGCAGCAGCTAAAAGTAGATATGAGCCGAATGAACTTTTCAACAGCATAACACAAAAGCAGGAAGAGCTCTCCTGTGCATCTTAACAGGGGGACGAGAAACATCTGCACAGATATGTTTGCTTGCTTGATGCTCCAAAACTTGCATTTTGTAACAGAAAAGAAAATTACAGATGACAGAAACTCTCACTCGCTCTCCTCTCTCTCTCTCAGTCACAATGGTTAGGAAGTAGAACAGGAGCAGAGTCAAGCTTACTTTTTTTCCACTTGGCCATGCTTTTTTGCTTCCTGGACAGATGTACTGCAAGTGAAAGGCAACCTAGTTCTAAATGAGAGAGCCCCCCCCCCAACCCCAACTGGTTCCATATATTCAGACAGCTGGAATTTTGGGAGTCAACTTGTTAAACCTCTATGAAGCGCTAATGACCTACAGAAACAAGATAACTGCAGGCTGTCACAGACATGCTTGCTTTTTTCCCATTATCATTTAATAGTATACATGTGCTGTTGATATCAAAGTTCGGAAATTATGATTTTATGTGACATTCATTGAAAAATCCCGAACAGTGCTGTGACCGTTATTACCACGTCCAGTTATTCTACAGCTTGCACGTATCACCCAAAAACCCATTTTAGACAGACCATGTGCTTTGTGCGCATCAAGAAGCTGAAGGTAAAGCAAACCCCACATCATGAAATTACGCACACACGCGCACCCAGACACGGTTCATTCTGCGAGCGAGATCCATACAGCCTGCTACAGTGTAGCCTCCAAGCCCCAGCGCGTTGGAGATCAACGCGGCATCTGTTACTAACGAAATGCACAACCTGCTTATTAACAGCCCGCCGGTTCAGTCCCGACGCCACGAAGCGGCGTGATAGTAAATAAAAAGCTGCGGTTTATTATTACAGGCTCCGACGTGCCGCTCGGTGCCAGTTCAAGTGGTCACTCTATTGTTGAGAAACAATCTGAGCCAAAGTGGAAACAAAACCTTTTCCGAGACAAGAGCCTCGCAGCGCGACACCGGGAACAAGCAACGTTAAGTTTGCAGCTACTCACCGGGTTATTAAGCGCAGAAAGTCCTCGGTAATTTTCGACTCTTGCTTTTTTTAAATATCTTCCCCCCTCGCGGCCACTGAGAATGGGCTCGGCGTCAGTGGGTGAGTAACTGAATAGACTCGGAGAGAGCACAGTAAGTTGAAGTGTCAAATTACATTGGCTATTCTATTACCAAAGGGACCCATGCTCGGTGGCTGCTGACAAAATGTGTCGCGGATTATACACGCGGAGAAGCCATCAGGAGAGAGCCGGGAGCGGAGTCGGACTGTCGCTCAGCACAGCGGCCATATGGTATCTGGATGTGCTGGAGCGACCCGCTCTGATTGTGGCTCTGACCGGGTCTACCGCATTGTGTAGTTATGATTTGGGGATGTTTAAACAGGAAGGTACATTTAGATTCAATAATGAGGCTGTTAAAGCGTCATTGCTGGGTATTTTGGTTTGGATTTCGATACTGATTTAATAAATGCTATTTATGACAGTTTCTAAGGAAGTATTAACTCTAATGGCCTAATAAATTAGGTTTAGACTGATCAGAATAGACGAAAATATATGTTTTTAAACATGACAGCAACTACTTCCGCAAGTACTTGGCCACTGATGCTAATAATAATAATAATACTAATAATAATAATAATAATAATAATAATAATAATAATAATAATAATAATAATAATAATAATAACAGT
>NW_005187470.1:1210010-1212173 GCF_000239375.1 Pundamilia nyererei
TAATAATAATAATAATAATAATAATAATAATAATAATAACAGTGGCAGTGAAATAAATAAAATAACCATGCAAGGACAATAATAATTCCCTCTGTAGCATAATCTGTCAGTTTATCAGCTGCATTATTATAAGCTAAACATCTAAACATAATTAATAATGGGTTTAGTGCCTATTTAATGATCTAATAAATAGCAGTAAGAACGTGCACGGTCTACGACGAGCGCATTAGCGCACGCGCGCGCTGTCACGCAGCGATCCTTTCCGGCGCTGACGCCACCCTCCATGTTTTGCAGGTCGCCGCTCTCTGATGGAAAGCTCTGAATAACAAAGACATGTTTGAGAGCAGCAGCGGCATCAGCAGCAGCAGCAGCAGGCTGGGCTGAGAGCTGACGTCAAGGAGCCATGACTGTGCCAAGCAGCATCCAGACTCGGCCACCACACACGCAAACAAACACACATTGACCTGCTGCTCCTCACTGTGGCCTGTTTGGAAGCAGCCATGTCAAAAGTTAGAAATACAGCGCCCTGCTTGCTGTGAGTGACTCTTCACCTGCGATCATGGTCAGACAAGAGTTTTCTAAAGATCGCACTTGTATTATAATTACAAGTCATCACACAACAGAAAGGCAACATTTCATCTATCTGGACAGTCTGTCTACCCCAGCTGTCTAAGTTAGAGGGAGGGATGGGCGTAACAATAGGCGCCATGTGTCCTGCTAAAAGGTGACAGGAAGCATTGATTTCAGTCTGTCCCAAGCTTGTAAGCCAACTGTGAATTAGCCAGGGATGAATACACCCCTTTAAGGGAGATCGTAGACAGCTGATTAGCAGCAGTTACTTCAGGAAACAGGATCAAAGTTTTGATTGCAGGATACCAAAGCTCCATCAATTTTACTGAGATGTTAATTGCAATAAAGCCCTCTAGTGTTCAATGCGTGATTGTTGCAAGGTGCACAATAAACAGCAAAAATCTTTAGTATGCAAGAAACCACTTTATTAAATGATTGTGTGTAACAAACAACTGTTTGGCAAGCAGACAAAAAGCAAAGCAAATCACTAGCAGTTTGGTTTGATTAAAGCCAGCCCAGCCAGATAATGGTTTTTAAGCTACTTTAGTGCTCAGCTGTTATATTCTTTTATACTTGTTGACTTCTAATCATCAAAATGCTACTTTTTGAAAATCTAAAATGTCATTTGAAAATGTTCTAATACTTTAGATCATTATTTTCAGGTAATATTCAGTGCATTTTAGAGGCTCCCTGCTGAATTCTTAAATTGCTACTTTTTAATGAGGCTAATTCTGTTAAGTGAGTCACACCCAGCTGAAAGAACTACAAGTATGCAGTGATTACCTTTTTTTCAAGTACGTGAGCTACCAAATCCAGCAGATTCATGCTCCATCAGAATGTGGAGCCTGATTCACATTTCACCCTGAATTTCTGACTTCATTATTTATAATTCTCAGTAGTTTTGTAGATTAATATTTGGCTATCGTGATATTAAATCTTTACTCTGGTAAATAATTGGGATTTTTTAAAAGGAATCGACCACACAGACCTGTGATCTCAATGTTGTAACACCTCCCGAGAGATGTTCCGATGAACGCCAGTGCAAGACAGAAGAATTGATCCAATTAGAGGGGAATTTTCCTCATCACAACTGGTTCAAGGAGACCTAGTCAAGCACAGTCTGTCTGCGAATGCTTATAAAATCATATGCAAAGTGATGCTCAGTGGTGCAGCATCATCTGGCTTGAGTGCAGACTCTGTGTGACATCAGATTTACTCGATATGCTTTACTGGCAGGGGCGTGCTGGTCCAGCAGTTAACAGTGTCACACCACAGCGAGACACACACAGGTTTGATTGCTGGATTTTTCTGAATGAAGCTTCTGTATCCCATTGTGTTGACTCTGGTTTCATTCTCTTGTCAGATAAAGCTCTTTGTATAAAGCTTGAACTCGCAAGGAGGCACTAAGGACAGCAGAAGTGGAGATCATGTAAAATTCTACTGAGTTAAATATACGTGAATCAACATTTTTATACCATAAATATACATCAGTTATATCTATCTATCTATCTATCTATCTATCTATCTATCTATCTATCTATCTATCTATCTATCTATCTATCTATCTATCTATCTATCTATCTATCTATCTAT
>NW_005187470.1:1212315-1250867 GCF_000239375.1 Pundamilia nyererei
CTGTGTAAGGAAATGTCTCATGCAAATCATATTCTCACATGATGAATTTTCAACATGTTTTTAAATAAATGAGTTGTTGTCAATGAAATATATAAAAATATTCAAAATATTTCAAATGCATGAATTCATAGAGCTGCATAATGTTCATGCTGAACCTGTCTGCAAACTGTCACAATTGTAGTGAAATAACTTGTTAATATTGGGGGAAATATTGTCGCCTTGGTAAATAATGTCAACAGTGGTGACAACAGACGGGCTTGTCTCACATTTGTAATACGAACACACTGTGTTTTTTTCCAGTGTTGTCACCGCAGTCGAGCGCCGATCACACACAGGGTTTTGCATACAAACAAATGGTTTTGGAGGCAAGAGAAATTAGATTTTGTTTGTTTGAATTTCTTTTTTTCTTTTTACGGTATGTAAAATTTTATTTGAGCCATTATTTGTCAGAGAAAGACTCGAGGTCTTCTGTCATATGGCTACCATAAAGATAGCTAAATGACTGATAGGTGGAGGAAAATCCTGCCATATTTTAATTTAACTTTGAAAAGCTAGATAAATTTTAAAGACCCGATTTAAATGGCTTAAATATTTTTTAATTTCCCCACTGACATCTTCTTTTATGAACCTTCTAGGTAAGACATATATGCTGCTGAACCTTTCAAATAAAGTACAAAACACGTTGCTGATGTTGGACTCCTGCACGTCCTGCTGCTCCTTACATAAAAACAGTACAATATGATCTTTGAAAGCGTGGGCAGGGAGATGTCTGTGTTCTCATTTACAGTTCCCACCTGGTTTATGAATGAACAACCACCGGGCTCCAGAGACCAGCCCACATCCTCCGCAACAGACCAACCACTGGCTGTCTTCCAGTCAAAATGTGCTCTCAGTGCACACTTTACTCCACTGTGGACCATGAGCTTGTGCTGCTCAGCGGTATGTCCGAAAATATGGAGAGAAAGGATAGCCTTGGAATCATACAAACGCTAGTGTTCGACAACTGTTCCTGCATATTTCATGTCGCTTCCTTTAGATCATCTTAAAAATGACTGCTGTGGATGACAGATTCGCTACTTTGATATTCCTGAGCCCTTATCATAGGCATCCTCGTGTGTGTTACTGGGGTTCTTTGGGGCTCTGTGTGACCTGATGACAGCACTGCAGACTGTTAAACTGTAGAGTCTGCTCAACAAATAGGAATGCAAAGGATGGAAGGAAACAGCAGGGCAATTAGGAGCGAGAGGACATGGCTCTGCAAACAGAGGAGACAATTGCACTCGATTTGACAAAAAGGCATGAGGGAAATGTGTTAAACCCCATTGATTCTCATTACAACAGGAGAGGCAGACAGGAAGAGAAGAGACATACCTAGACAGGTTGTGGTGAAGCCTCCTGACAATTTCCTCCCCTCATTTTTTCCCTTAGACTTTTTTTGAGCAGCACCAGCAGAAAGCTGGCTGCTGGCACCCCATGCTGCTCTGCTTTGGGGGAGCAGAGGGCCAATCAATGTGTGCTCACAAAGGGGGAAGAGTATTCAGAAAGCCAACTGTTCCCCCAGGCCATGGGCAATGAAGAAGTGGGATAGACAGAGGCAGACAGTGCAGGCAAGGGGGTTGACAACATGTTTCCTTTGCTACTATACTGAGAGGAATAACATGATCACTGCACCAGTGACGTGCAGCAAATATAACACTGTGAGACAGACAACTGTTCATTGCACCTACATAGGGGTTGTTAAAAGCATTACAATAAGACAGTAGCAATAAATAATTCTATAGTTTGTCATTTTACGGATGTTTTAGTTCATAAAATAGCAAAAATAAAGAAATTCACCTATATTAAATAAACAATTTTGATAACCAGATGCATAAAGAAAAGTTATTTATTCGGTTTGCAGGATTTGTTTAGCAGCACAAAATATATAAACCTACATATATTCAGTTTACAATGATATTTAACAGAGAAAAGTGCCAGAAGGGTCCCTGTTTAGTCCAAAGATTTTCCTGCCAATTGACAAACTCGCTCTCCTCATATATACCAAACGCTCTGGCAGCCTATTTAAACCATTTCCCACCACTCTATCTGACATTCCAGCGCAGCTGCTCGTGCTGCCTTGCTTTACTGCCTGCTGTTCCGACCCCTCCACCACCCGGCATCCACCTGTAGGTTGGGGGGATATTTACTCATTACGCCTCAGTTTCTGTAGAGTCATTGGGAGTGATTAACTCAGAAGCTTGCTACCGCTGTTTAAATAAATGTTTTCAAACTTGTGTCGTCTGACTTAACTAATCCTTCAAATGATATTTGAAAATCATAATAATAAGAATGAGAAGCTATTAATGGTTCGATTAATAAGGACTGTAGTTTTTTCCTTTTTGTCCTTTAACATTATCAAATAAAACAGATTTGGATTGTGAAATCTCTCATCATCTGGGCAACTTGTAACTAGAACAGTAGACAGAGATGGCCCGAGGGTTTACAGGGGACCCGCTAACCACCCTCCTTTACATTGCCAGTAATAACTTTACTTTTAACTAATGTCATGATTAGTGAATCCTAATGATAAATAACTGATAAATGATTATTCATGGACACATACCTTTATTTTGCAGTTTTTTACTTCCTTTGTGTTTTTTTCTTTTCATCCGCAGAGGGATAAATGCTTCTTTGAGACATACTTGTTGCAATCATCACTTACAGTGTGCACGTTACTCCATCTATGATAGTGAAAAAGATTAAACAAGTAACAAGTTAGGTTTCTAGACAATATTTCATCATCGCTTGTATGATTCATATATCATATGTACAAATAAATATATTTTTATCTACCAGTCTTAGGTTACATTTCAAGTGCTCTTGTAGGCCCCCTGCTGGTGGAGGCAAGAGGAAAATGTAATTTCTGGAATTTTCAAAAATTTAAAAACTTTCTAACTTCACAATAATTTAGAAAAATGCTATTTAACAGATAATTACAACCACTGTATACATTTCAGGGGTGTTAATCTTCAATTATATGGTTTAACTAAATGTATAACATGTTGTTCCGGTGGTCCAATGGCAGTTGTTGCCTCACACCATTGAGCAGTTCAAGGGATTACCCTTTAACCTTTTGACGCATACACTTAGGTAAACATTTAACAATCGTCATTTAACAGCACTTTATGACTGTTTGATTCAATCATTTTACAATTTCACTGTTTATCCTTGGCTCGACTCTCTCATGCTGGCAGACCCTGCCATTTTTAACAGGGTAACACAGGAAGACAGATAACCATTTACCATCATTCCAACAGCCACTTTATACCAGTTAACCTGACAAGCATGTCTTTGGACGAGTTGAACTCTAGAACCTTCTTGCTGCGAGGTGACCGATGCACCACTGTGCTGCCCAGCTATTGTTATAGTGGCTAACTCATTTAACTAATCAAAGAACACAATGAAATTTGTGATTTTTGTGTTCTCTGTGTTCTACCCTCTCCTAGTTTTGGACTTCGGTAAATGGACTTCACTTCATATAGTGCTTCTTCTGCTCTCACCTAGCACTCCGTGCACTTTTAAATCTACAAGTGGCATCCATAGACACATTTTCGATGTTCGTACTTGGGGTTCAGCTGCTCTAAATCTTGAGTCACCACAGCGTGAGAATAACCAGTGAGGAGTAATATTACTACACTGCATACTCCTCTTAGCAAAGTAAGTAAGATACTTTTTCAAAGTATTGAAAAATAAACATACACCAAACCCCTAATAAACTAAAACTAATACTTGACTATGGATTTAGTTCAGTTTATGTGTTTTATGTTCTTTAATGCCACGGTGCTATGCAATTGATCCATACTATATGTGTGGGATATAGATGTTTTGTCATGCAGTAGGAATTATGTATAATTTGTGTCAAACAATCCCTGCGTGGCTGACTGAGCTCACAGCGGGTGTTCCACTTAATAAAATCACTTAGTATAACAACTCCCACCTTGACATCTCTCTGTTTCTCTCAGAGGAGACAGTTTAGGTGTATTTCAGTGCTATGGAGACTTTTTTGTTTTCCTTTTATGTATTACCTGACAGGAGGTTAACTAGCTATTTCCAGCCCCATTATTCTTCTATAACTCCAGGGCAGAGTGAAAAGTCAATTATAGTCTAAGCATACTGTGTTTGTTGGAATCCCATGCTTGTGATATACCCTGCTGAATCATTTTCTGCTAAGTGCAGGCGTTTAATTATTAGCAAGACATTACAAGGTTTAATGAGATACTAGAGCAAATTGCACTGTAGTTTCATACACACCAGTATCTCACCATGATGGCAGTTTCTCAACAATATCAGAGCCAGTCTGTCCAGCCCTGTGACATTTAAGTAAGATGCTCTCCTTATCATAGCGGATGGGTTTCAGCTCCTCGACTGGGAAATGTCACATGTTTTTTAAGGTCAGGTTGAATCTCTCCAGTTATTTTTCATCAAAAGAGCTTAGTGATTCTCTCTTATGATAATGTGCGTCTACATTATCGACATACCTGTACTGAGATGGTGCCGATCTACAGCATGATTCAAAAGGTAAAATACAACCCTGGATATGCTTACACTGATATAGATTTGCCAAGATGTGACAGATTAAGTGTTTCTCAGAATGCCTACCTTATTCTCAACCTGCTTGCATCCACTGTCAGTTAGTGATTTTTCATTTTTCATAGTGTCGCACCAGAACGCCATTTGTGAACTTGTGAACTTGCAATAGGTCTTGCTTGTAGGTGACAAAGCAATATATGTAGCAGAGCTTTTCCATTAAAGCAAAAGCACGGGAAATTCAACATGTTGTGCTGCTTTATTGCATCACAGTGTCCCGAGAAGCTATGGTTCTGCTTCTTCTATAATGGAGAGCTCCCCCCAGTGTTATTGAGTGCACAAAGAAGCTGTTGTTGTTTTTCAGGGAACTGACACTAACAGCTTCCTTTTTCCTCTGATGTTTCAGACCTTTTCTACAAACGTCTGCTGCTGGGTATTTGCATAAATGTTTGGCCAGTTAATTACCAGAACAAGAAAAATGCACAAGGAAACCGCAAGAGAAGATTTGAAATGGAAAATATAACAGTTGTGTGTTAAATAAAGGGGATGTGCTAATGGTGATGTATCACCAAAACGTGTGGAGTAGCTGAGAGAGGACACAAAACACAGCTTCTTCTTTTTTTTTCCCAAGCTACTCTATAAAGTCTAACAAAACATGAATCCAAAATAGAAAACATGTGAAGCTAAGGAACACAAGAGAAGGAAGTGGTCACACACACACATACACAGAGGTGATTGGTAATTAGGTGCTGGTGCAACATATAAGCAGGATAAACCAGAAACACCTATAAACAGTAGGACTGGCACATCTTACCAAATAAGTCCCATTTTCTGTTTTTTAGCATTTTTGTTTCTCAGCAAACATTCAGAGCATCCATCTGCTCTTGGAGAGGGCAGCACCTCTTTCCTTTTATGTACTTGTGGACACAGCAGCAGAATGGCAACTAAGTTGAAGTTAAATTTAGCGCCAAAGCTTCTTGCGTGCTTTCATGAAAACATTTGAGGGATTCATTCATTCATCAGTGCTAATGTCTCTTAAGTGAATGTATGTGTTTGGAATAGTCATTGTCAGTAGCCTCAGGAACTATATATCATGATTTGTACATTTATCATCAATTACTTTTGCAGTAAACTTGTAACCAGGCACAGTTAATCCTGGTTCAAAATTAACCTTTTTGGAGTGACTATTCCCATAGTGTGTGTGTTACTTTACCTTACAAATGCTTTTTTCTGTACACTTTTTCCAGTTACTTTTTGTACATTAGATAAAAAAATGTTTCTATCATAGTCTTAGTGATTTTCCCGGCATCTCTTATATGCTGGAAAAACCCTGGCTATATATTGCATCACCGTGTGTTTTGTAAACAATAGAGGTGGTTACATCATTACGCGCCTCCTTTGGGATAAGACTGGTTCATAATTGTGGCTGATGATGGGAAATTTTACAGACATTGTGGAGGACCTCTTCTATTTCTAAATGCAGGTTTGTGAAATCTGATAACTGTATTATCTGATTGAAAAAACAAAACGACAAAAAACAGAAAACAGAATGCTTCATGTGCTGCTACTATCATAAAACGTCAGAGTCTCTGCTGACTGTTGCACGCCACCTTGCATCATGGGTAATGACCAACAGGTTTTGGTGTGTAACAAAAAAGACAACATGTCCGATACTGTTGCAGTGGATTATCATTTTTAAAATCTGCCAAATCTCAGTCAGACAGTAAATTAGTAAAGAACTTTTAAACCACAGACTTGTCTCATTTTCACAAGCCCTAACAAGAGAAGATGTAATGGATAGGTATGGAAACTTTAGGGCTGTTTAAAGGCTTTTTTTCCCTGAGCCAGCCTGAAAATAAATAGCAGCTATTGTCTATGAAAACTGCTTCATTTAGCAACACGTAAAGAATATTTTAAGTAACTTGCACAGCACTGTCTGTTATGTAATTCTGCCATTAATAAAGAATAGAGAGTGTTAGTCCTTTACAGTCTTTGGCGTGTACTTTCTTTGACAATGCACTTGAAATGTCATGCAACATAAGTATACATTCTGTTTGTTTCTTCCTGATTAAAGGCAGGGCAATTCTAAATCACATCAAGTACACTTAAATGTACTTTGATTGGTCCACTGTCTCATAGAGAAATCCCCAAGACAAAAAATGCCAAGAATCTGACCTTATGTTGGTATGAGTGACCCTGATTCCATTTATTCCAAAAATAGTTTAATTAAACTTTGCCTAACAAGAGGCTATGATGTTCAATGCCTTATTAGATAATGCGAGGTTAAAAATTCAAAAGGTGCAGCAGCTTGTTAAGCCCCATGGAGGGCAGCAGTAGTACCTATTCATACTTGCACACACGCAGACACACACTTGTACAAACAAGCCCATGACACCATCTAGTTCTGCTGCTTTGCAGCTTCTCTTAGCCACATGTCTGTTTGGCAGAGGTTGCCGGGCAACAGGCTACGTAAACCTGGCACCTGACAGGCTGAAAGAGAGAGCAACAAGCCATTCTCTTATCATGCTGAAAAATGAAACTCTCCTATATGCCCACATGGTACAGTTACAAATTTGCATAAATGCTGGAATAATTAAAAGTCACCACCATACTTAATGTCAAGTGTTTTAAAATAGATGAGCATCAGTAACAGGTAACGTTTGAATCATCATAATTGAATTTTATGTCCAATCTAAGTAAAAAAAAAACACACAAAAAAATGACCTGTTATCACAACAGTACAGGTTTTATTCCAATGCATGGATGTTATTGAAATGTGCTTACAGATCCCTGTCCTCGCTCTCTCTCAACACACACACAGACACACTTTATGAGTGCAGAGTGTAAATCACTTCAGTATTTCCACTTTTTTATTCAACATCAAGGTTGGGGGCAGCTTTATTATCATGTAAAGAGCGCAAAAAGAGCAGAAAAATGCAGTTATAGCATCCACACATGTTACATACTGTGTTTTAGAGAAAAAGATTTACCACAGTTATAAAAGAGTAAAAATGAAATTCAAAGTTCAAGAAAACAAGCAAATAAAAAGTAAAAAAAGCTCACAGAATTTGAACTAGTCGGTAAATATTAAACTGTCAGGACTAATGCAGCCGTGTAGCAGTTATGGAGATACAAACTATGTTGCAGTGTTTTTAAGTTGCACGTTAGTGTCCTATTACAGTGTACTGCACCATCCTGAACTCATAATGGCAAAAGAGTATATTGGTAAAAGATATTGCACTCTATAACAGGGTGAAGTGTTTTGTAATGACTTCATGAGGGCAAGGAGGGAAATGAATATCCAAATAATTCGTGCTGCCAATGCAACATGTAGCACAGTTTTAATAGATGGGTATTTAAATGTTGTCACACTGATATTGGATATTGAGGAGCTTCTGATACTTTAAAATGGAAAATACTCAAAGTTGTGGGTTTCATGCCAGTTTATTATGAGATTAGTCAGGCTTGTGGTTTATGAGACTTTTAAGAGTAACTACTTCAGGCCAAAATATAACACTTTATGTAGACTTTCATATATCTTGGAAATGCAAAAAGTCTGCAAAATGTGTTAAAATGTGACCTTTGATCTTGTGACCTGTGACCTTTACGTCACTGTGTTGCACTTTCAGACAGGTTGACAGATGAGGTCATGGAGGAGACTATGATGTTCATCGCTGACATTGTGATCTGTAGGGAAAGGAGGGTATAGCAGGTGGAAGTAAACTTGGAGAGGTGGAGGTATGCTCTGGAGAGAAGAGGAATGAAAGTCAGTAGACGCAGGACAGAATACATTTGAATGAGGGGTAGACAGGTGTAACGGTGAAGACGCAGCAAGCAGAGGTAGTGAAAGCAAATTAGTTTAAGTATCTGGGGTTAACCAATCAAAGCAACAGACAGTGCACAAGAGAGGTGAAGAGGAGAGTGCAGGTAGGGTGGAGTAGGCAGAGATAAGTGTCAGGGGTGATTTGTGAAAGAAGATGGTAGTGAGACCTGCTATGATGTATGGTTTAGAGATGGTGGGACTAATACAAAGACACAGGAGGTCGAGCTGGAGGTGGCAGAGCTGAAGCTGATAAGATGTTTTTGGGACTAATGAATAAGGACAGGATTAAAAATGAGTCCATCAGAGGGACAGCTCACATTGAGCGGTTGAGAATTTGAGAGGCAAGGCTGAGATCGTTTGAACGTGTGCAGAGGAGGGAGAGCAGACATATTGGACAAAGGATGTTTAATATGGAGCTGCCAGGCAGGAGGAGAAGAGGAAGACCACAGATAAGACACGTGGATGTAGTGAAAGAGGACATGCAGGGTGTTGGTGTGACAGAGGAGGATGATGGGGATATGGTGAGCTGGAAGCAGATCGTCTGCTGGGGCGACCCTTAAAGAGAGCACCTGACTATTCTGTTACACAGATATGTTGGCACCCCTCATTTAAAAATTGGTTTGTACACGTTTGGCAGATTTATTGCAACTTTGCCTTTGTTTCATGTTGGGTTGTTTAACAGTGTGTAAGGTGAGAAGGTATGCTCAAGCTGCCCATGTGCAGCAGAAGGGTAGGTGGAAGATTTGCATATTCATATATCTACTAAAGGCTGAAAAGATGTAGAATTACTACTGAGCAATCTCAAGGTATGTAAGTAGAAAATGTTATTTAGTTCCGATATCCAATCTGCCCTATAGACACACAATGGTCATGCAGTTGTATACAGCTATTTGCTAATTACCTCCTGGATAAATTAACACGAGTTTTAAAAACACTGGAGTGGTCATATATGATCAATATAAGGGGTTTGCATTTAGTTGTTTATTTACTTTTGATTCTATTACATTTATTCCCATAAATAATTAGCTACTGACCACTTGTACACTTTACTTTTTGTTAACCTCATTTTGTGTTTTTGTGTTATGGATGATTCAAGGGAAGGGTTTTCATTGATCTGTTTCCTACAAAGGACAGAGTTCAGAAACAAGATGGATTTCATATATCTATTATCTGATGTGACTTCTCCTCTTTAAGAGGATATGGATTTTCTGCCACTGATTCAAGCAGTTAGGATGGGCCAAGGATCTTCTGCTTCTAAAGGTTGCAACCAGTGGATTTTCTGTGCTCTGTAGGATAAAAGGTTACACTGCACTATATAAACTTTAAGCTGACATTTATCTTTGTGGTAGGCCTGAAATCCTGTTTTCTAACACTAAAACTAATGCTAATGAATTGCTCCTTTTTAGTTCATTGAGTAAAAAACAACAGCAACAATATTGTATTTTCACTTTTGGCCTGATTAAATTAGGTGCATCGCCCATCCCACTTCCACGATGTATTCTGCTTCCACAATGTGAACCATTAGTGTGCTAGACTGTCTAAAAATCACCTCCTTAGCTCTTCCATCAGGCTCCCCGCATTTGGCTGGCACTGATAAGGAGGCCCCGCCAGAATGACCAGGGGGTCACAATTTCACCACTGAAGTCAACGGCAGAGATAGACCACTGTGTCCATCAAAGTGTAACTTCAGGCTGTCTCCGCAGTGTTGTCATTTCCCAGGCAGTGGGATGCTTTGAATTAATCTGAAAAACATGGGGAGAAAGATAGCTTAGGCAGTTGTGAGGGCTGACACTCCTCTTGGCCTCTATTTCTAACACATTGTCAAAACGTTCATGAAGGCTGAATGCGTTTGCAGAATTTCATATCTCAATAAAGTGTCTGTAGTGATTATTCCATTTTGACAGAGATTACATACAAACGAACTTGTCAGCAATATCTTAATTCGGTAAGAAAATAATACATGATGTGGTCGTTGCTCCAGGTATATATGAATATAAGTAGCCTGTATAGGTGTGAGTCTGTATACTCTACAGTACTGCCAGTTTTTGTGTCATAGGTAAAATAATCACGCTTACTGTCTTGTTGGCATTTATGACAATTATTATAATACAGTATTATGCATTTATTTAGAAATAGAGATCAGAATAAAAAGCAAATTTAATGAGATTTAGAGGTGCTTCTTAATGTGTTGAACTTTCTGTGGAATCATTTATAAGTTTATTTGGTTTTTGAGCAAGAGCTCCATGACACTTTAGGGTCTGATCAATACTCACTAATTATACAAAGCCTTTCCCCCCCACTTCTGTTAATGACATCCACAACGAGTGAAAGACAAAATTTATATGTCACTTTGCACTTATTATTATTTTACTTACAACATGACACGGCAAATATGTAAAAACTAAAAAAAGCAATTAAGTAAAGGAAAAGTACTATAGACATACGGTATGGTCAGCCTATTAGAAAATAACAGTTTTAACTCTTTCATTATATTTTCAGCTTAAACTGTCATTATATTCACTTGCGATATTTTTTAAAGAATACATTTTATGCAAATGTGTCTATACTGTCTGGATGTTCAGGTCAGCAGGGTAAAAAAAATGTAGCTACAAAACTTTCACCAGTAGATAATTTGCACTGAGATCCTACTTTTGCATTACAAATTATCTGGAATTCTGTGTTTCAGTGGGGTGTATGCGGTGCAAATATGTGCTAATATTCACACAGTTTCTCAATCAAATTTTTTGTGTCTTTTTTTAAAAAATATTCTGTTTTTATTAAAGTTATCACAAATAAGAGAGTATTAGAAAGTAATGTGAACTGTCAATGTTTAATATAGATTTTGAATATACATTAATAAAATGTTAAAATGTTTAGAATATGGTAAAGAATAAAGCTGGAAAGGAGAAGGAAAAATATGTCCCATATTGTTTTCTACAAGCTCTCACATTTTGCAAGATATTTACCTTCACACAGCCTTTATGTCTGTACTTTAAATTAGATACATTGTACTGGAAAACCCAGCTTACCAGTAGGAAAATTATCAGATATTCCCATGAAAGGTTCCCCAGGTGATTACTTACATTAGGACAACTACTAACTACAATCTAGTTTTCTCAAATATGTGCAAATATGCAAAGAAGGCAATATCGCATTAAATAAACATCACTGTAAATAAATCCTGAGATGTGTGTTTTGGATTTTGTGTATTTTTCATTCCAGTAGTGTAAAAGAAGGCATGCTAAAGGAGGAGCAAAATAGCCCCCAAATCACAAAATTGACTTGTGCAATAACAAACATGTTGTTGCCTGCAGTGCTAAAGCCTAAAAACAGCATGTTAATGATGCGGTAAATTCTATAATTTTTAGTTTCAACGCTTGGCAGTTTTTTCTATTTTCCCCCTGTTATGTGTTTATAAGCACTTTGTAGCAATTTTCCAAATCTGATGATTACTTTAGGATTTAGAAATGCACACAGTCCTTTAAGTTACTCCATGCTGCACACGGGGCACAAACCAAATTATTTATGACATCAACATAACTTCAAAGACCATATAGTTACATCACTATAGCATCTGCCATGAAAGGATTGCAAGGATTTTGCAGAAGTTGCGCCAGCCATAAAACTGTATTAGAGTGCTGTGTGTGTGCATTGTCACGGAGTTGAGCCTCTGTGTATAGAATTGATTTGTAAATACCTTCTTGACAATACCTTTCAAACGCAGTAAAATAAATCCCATTCAATCCAACAAGCTGCCAGTACAGCCATTTGTTTGTCCATATCTAAACAAATGGTGGCTGAAACACTGCTTTAGCATGTGTGGTGTATACATGTTTGGCAATGACACAGCTATTACTAACACGAGGAAGGCTCAGAGTTCAACTTTAAGTTTTCTGTTTTTGATTTTTACAACACTCATAAAGAGGACAGATCTCTTTGTGTGGAACGGCATAGTCATGTAAACAGCGCTTGTAATATTTGGCTAAAATAAATGAAACTAATAAAGGAAGATCTGGAAGTCTACAGGATTAAGAACTGAAACTTTTTTCTTTCTTTCAAGTTGGTCATTTGGCTTAACGTGTGCTAATGTGACACAGGAAATGACCTTAAAAGTCCTGCTATAAAGAATAAAATATTAATGATATGGTCTGTACCATTAATAGTTTAATCTCTTTAATAATATGACAGTTAGACTATAAGTAAGACTATAAGTGCAGCAATATGTCAGCTGTCTACTATAAGATACGGAAGACAGAAAATGTATTTAACCACGGACTTTAATCAAAGAAAACCAGCAAATTTGAAAAGAATGTGAGAGAGGGGTGCAAAATAGGTCGGGACAATGGCTCTTTAGACTTTACTAAAATTGCTTTCTGCCAAGAAACAGCACCTAAATCCCTACAAGCTAAAATATGCACAGGCTGTATTTTAAGAGAAAAATTGTTAATTCGTATTGGTAATCGTAACAATATTTATAAATAAAAAATCAAATTACTATACTGATAACAATTATAAATAATTATAAGTATGATAATAAAAGCACAAAATGAATTGCCACATAATAAAATGAGAATATGGTAATCGTTCAGATATATCTAAAAGACATACTGGTGCTCTAACTATGACAATCAAATGTACATTTATCTCAGCTGTATTGTGGTGAGGGCAGAAGACTCAGAGCTTAAAGACTTGCTAATTAAAGGTAAACCAGTGCAATCTTGTTTTAGTATTATGATTATTTCAGTGCAATTCTTTCGTTTTAAACTCGCCTTTAATCTGTGTGCGTCGTGTGCATCATACATCTGTTATTATTATTGTCACCTTTGTTTTGAGTTTTATTTCTGCACTGCACATGTCATCTTATGTATAAATGAGCACATGCTGTACAAAAGTGAAACTTGCTGAGAAAGAAAGTTAAGGTGTTAATAGCACAAATATTATGATGAAGCGTCTAAATAACAACAGTGAACAGCAGAAAGCCAGTCATGCTTGAGGTCCAGCAGGACACTTGACACGACACAAGGACATCCTGAGGACGCTGGAACAGCTACAGCGAGCACACACACACTCACACAGGCGCACACACTCACTCCTCACCTCAAGACTCTGGAGAAGCTAAACCATCCTCATTTCAGCATTATGCCTCTGCCAACTGCCAGAGGTGGCGCTTGTTGTTCTATAATGATGATCAAGTACTTCAATCCACGACGCTTTTGTCTTTTTTCCTTTTGCTCGGATCCCTGTTTGCCAAATGATAAAAGGCTTTTTATGATCCTACTTTTCTCTTCCAATTTGTACTGTTTGACATATGTTGTCCCTTATATTTCCCTGACCCCTCCTTGAACTCAACACGTCCATTTAATGCGGTGGATAAATGGTGGGTAGCAGGTCTCTGCTCTGGGACCTCTTGGCACTCGGCTCGGTGCTGAAGGAACACTTATCCCCACTCACCCACGTCAAATTCATTTTCTGGCATTGACGCGAGGCAGCACCATGGTCAGATCATTTTGAGTCAAGGTAAACTGCCAATAGTACACGCCGTGAAACAAGATGAAACATGAAATATGCTGGCACACAATGCAGCGGTGTGGATCTCCGTCACAATCTTCCCCCTAACTTGCTCTCATTTTCTCTCACTCTAAGTCACTTGAGTTTAAGTGGCGCCATAATCCCCGAAAGGCAATTACCATGACAACAGCAGTCAAAATTTGAACTGCAGTAATTAGCGTGTTTAAAAAATTGAGGAAATTATGTGTTTTCTACGAGAACTGGTATGTCACACATCAGCGTGTGAAGTGAAACGCCAGGGATGAACCTGCGGGTAGAAATGAGGGAGTGAAAACTATCCGAGCTCCAGTTGTACACAAAGAGAAAAGCAGAAGTCTAGGTCAGTGTATTAAGATCTCCATTAATCACTGTGATACAGTGGAAGCAATGACTTGAGCAGCCCTTCTCGGTGGAAGTGATGTCATGCCCGTGTCTGTAGTAAAAAATGATGGTGGAAAAGGGACTGCTCTGAGTCTCAGCAGGGCCGCAAAAAAAAATCATAAAACATCATCTGATGAAGAGGCTCTTTCTTCGAGTATGTAAACACTGGCTATGGCCCTTGATTCCTTAGTGGGGAGAGAAAGTGGGAGGGCTATTTGTTTTCTTTTTTCTCATTCTTGTTGAAATTCCCAGCATGATGCATCCTGAATCTCATTGCCCTGGATAGCAGCTTGTTGGAGGTGCGTGCAGGCTCACCTCCAGCTTTGCTCAGCTGCTGTAATAGATGTGTTTGTTGCTAAGTGGCGGTTGTAATGGGATGCTTGTTTGCCTTGCTCGGTGCACTTTCATCCTTCACTGTAGTGCAAATGCCACGCAGCAATTTGTCTCTCGGCTGCATGGCTTTTCCGTTAGGCAAAGGAAACAAAGAGTCTTGTGACATCTTACACTCTGTATGCACATCTGAATGTATGTCGTACATGCGGGTTAAGTATTTGTCGTAATTTGCCGCCAGTGGGCCATTGGGTGTAAAAGGCCATAGCTGTTTCTGCCTAGCCCTATCATTCCCGGTGCCTTTGTGCAGAAAAGGTGCAGGCTGTACGGATTTAAAAAGGTTCCATGTGGGCTCCAGTCCAGTGCTGAACTACCATACACACTGCAGTGCTCCATAAATAGAGAAGCGTGAGACATGGGCAGAGGTGTAGAGAAGGGTAAAGATAGCGCCAGGTCTCCTCCCACACAGTTAGACTGTCACTGGCTTCAGTGAATCATCCAATCATGGATACCGCAATCTTCATCACTGCTTTCCAAAGAAAAGTCCCTGCTGGTTTCTCTCAAACACTCCTGGGAGTTATTTTAATTCAGGGACCTTCCAGTGTTGTGTACAGTTGCATGCATCATTTATATATCTGAGTATCTCGGTCTCTACAGAGGATCACCTGAGGTCAGACTGTGGTGCTTTAAAATTTTCACCTGTCAAAGCAGAAATAGGTTTCTTTAATTTTTTCTACAATGAATTGAAATCTGCTTTTCCGCAGCATCTTGAAGGCTTTTTAAAATTTCTATAGTTCCTATTGTCAGATCTTGCTGCCACGCAGAGTGCGGAGAGGCTAAGTGACATTTAATTTAATTAGACGTAATCATTAGATGGTGCATTCTTGTGAGTCGCAGCCATGACCTGGATTTGTAAATCTGTGTAAAGAAATCTGGAACATCATGGAATATGTAACCTTGTTTGCTCGGGAAATGTGTGGTTGGCTTTTCGCAAAATAAATTTATTAATCTCAAGGGACATGAGTTTAGTGTATTTGCACATGATTATTATCGTGCTATATAAATAAAGCTCCCTGTGCAGTATTAAGGAAGCAGAGTGATGGCTGAAATGTTTGTTTGGCTCATCTTTCCAATGTAAACACTAATTCAGAATGTTTCTGTAAAGGTTGTGTTTCACTCTGCACGTAAATGAAAATACTGCCTCCCGTTTTGCCATCTATTTCCTTTTGCCATTTCATTTTAGTTGCTTTTGTAAGTTGCAACTCTATCACTTCATCACCTCCCGCCACTTCTGTATTTTCTATTTTACATGTGGTTGCTGGACTCGTGGGCAGCAAGGAGACTTAAGTGATTTCCCTGCTGTGTTTTGATAAGTGGGCAGTGCGAGTCCTCACAGTGCACTCGAGGAGGCTCTGATTTCATATCAAAATGGGACCCAGCTGTCAGAAACAAAATCCAGACTTTTTGTCACCGAAAGTATTTTTCCCTTGGTTCCACTGTAAGTCACACCCATGACTGTTGAATGTAAAAGCTGCCCATTTCTGAACACTGAATAACACCGGTTAGAAAAGCTATTTCAATGTGTATCACTCTTCTGGTCTATAAAAAAAGTGTAATGTAAAAGTGACTCTTGCTGTGCTATAAGGATTTGACTCGTGGGTTTTACATTTATTTATTTATTTATTTTGTGACGCAGTTTTAACCACCAGGTAATAAAATCGCGGTGTCCTGCACGCCAAACATTTCAGAGCGGAACCACAGGAAAATACTAAAAACAGGAGGAAATTTCCACTCGCTAAGAGTCACTTTAAAACTGCATTAATAGATTTTTCTTTTAGGTGGCAGCATGGAGAGACACAGGAAACGGCTTAACAGACTGGTAGAAAGGGCCAGCTCTGTGCTGGACAGTCCCGTGGACTTCTTCCATTGCGCTTTATGTGCATGTGTGAAATCTATGAGTGCATAGCAACCATTTCTAAAAAATTGAATTTTTTTTAAAATTGTACACTATTTTGTTTTACTTTTTTTTTCTTAGACTTTGTCTTTGAACTTTTTCTTGTTACCCTTGTACTGCTGTAACAGGTAAATTCCCCCATATGGGATTAATAGTCTAGGTCTAATGTCTTGTCTGCTTTGACTGCAGGACAAAAAAGGCGGAGAGAGGAAAGAGACACTGAAGAGAGAAAAGCTCCAAAAAATTCCTTTGTTGTGGTTAAAGATTTTCTATATTGTATTGATAAAAAAATAAAGCATTTTGTATGATGAGTTTTAAAAAATAACAGCCCCAATGTTTCTTCAGGGAAACACTGACTAGAAGCAGAGAACAATGAGCTAATCAGTTTACAGTCTGTAATTTAGATAACACCGATTTACACACCAAGCAACCATGGAGAAGAATTACCTTTCTGGCCATATTGTGAAGCTTTTTCATTCTTCCTTTCAGCTCTGCTTCTGTCTGTGACAAATATATCATTGTTGAGCTGGATATTTGGATGTCTTATTAGTTAGTCACAACCCTTGTTTGCCTGCATAGCTACCACACTGTGGGTATACACAGGACAAATGTGACAATCAATGTTGTAAAGTGCTGAAGTGAATCCTCGCAGTGGGCCTCCCTGTCTGTTCACTCTACAGGGCGCTTCCAGTCAGTTTGTGTACAGCGAGCTGAATATCTGAGGTTCACTTGGCGCCACATGCAAATGGGAAGTTATCTCCAAATGGTACCGGAGCTCGGCAAGGTCACAGCCTGCTATGGTAATTAATTTTGGCAGCAGTGTGTTGTAGTTGTATCTTAACATGGCTTGGATGTGCCACGCCTTTGGGCTCACATGTGTGGTCAGATAGTCTAACAGTAGCCACAGTTTGCAGCCCAGGGCTATAGCAGTAATAATATGCCACAACTGACCATTACAAGAATCAAAGAAACCACAGACAAGCTCATTCAGCGAGCTCAGTATAAGTGGTTATTGCCCCTCTGCACAGAACTTGATTTGAAATGGCAGGAGAGGACTCCCATATCCCAGTAAAAAAAATGTCAAGGTACAGCTTGACTTGGCGGCTTGTATAATAATATTACAAAGAATTTCTGAAGAGCTAGAGTTTATTTTTTCTCTAAAGTTTTGCATTCATCATCAGGAAATAAGTATGGGATAAACTGCTGGATGTGTGCTCAAGGCCATGAGTCAGGATCCAGCAAAGGAAAGTGTAATCTGCCAGCACTGACACTGAGCACTGACCCACAACCAAGGTCTGATGGGATACAATTTCAATCGACAGCCTCAGTCATTGGTAGGTACAGACCTGAAGCGCTCCAGGTCATATTTCTCTGGCCTTCATTAATTGGTATTTTGACTACAGTCCTCTCTCTTGTGGTAGACCACCCGTCCACCCACATGAAGTCCTTGAAGTGTGACATTGCAATTACACTCACCGTGACACATGGGAGAAAATCCCACTCTGCTAATAGAGATCTGGCTGGCCTCTTCTCCCCTCTGCACTGAAAGGAAAAGGGAATTTTCAATAACATGGCCATTTATAGCTGCTACCACATGGTAGAATAAAGCAGAGGGCAGAAGCACTACTTTTCACTATTGATGGTTGTATAATGCTAATGGTTTGGCAATCAATACGGCATTGCAGTGGCTCTGGTAAATAAAATTACGATCAGGACACGCCACACAAATGACCTTATGAGTTATGCATTTAAGTACTAAAGCTGTACATAATGGCATGGCTATATATTTAGCATAAATATCAGTGAAATGGAAAGAAAACTACACATCATCTAGTAATGGGACCACTTTAGCGAGTTCTCCAAGAACACCCATCATCCAGGTCTGTCTGTTTTTTTAATGGTAACTATACTTTTGTGAAAAGCATGCTGGCATCTTGCCGATATGTTGACATAATCCACCCACAGACATAGACTTGTAATCACATTTACATTTAATTCACATTTTTTTTGTGTTTACACTCACTCTTTCAAATAGATGCAAGTAAAACACAGCAGAAAATAAATAAAGTCAAAGACTAGCGGTCCTTTTGCTCTATTTTCACCTGTAAAGCAGGAGTAGGGTAGGCGAGGTTTACCCTGGTGCAGGTGTGCCGCAGCAGTCAGTTGAAGAATCCGCGAGTTTACTTCCAGAGACAATAGCCAACTGTCGCCACACTATGGCAGAAATTTACAGGATGAATGCAAAGAGGAGAAACTTGTTTAAGCAGAATGCTGTTTGAGATTTATTATATTATATATATTCTATATATTATATTATATTAAAGCAATGCATTATCAGGGCGTGTAACATCTAGTCCTTTTTACTGAATTATTTTTAGATTTCACTGGACAAGCAGTCCTTGCTTTTAATTTATATATGAAAAATATTGATGCTCTCCTCTGGAACTGATTTCATTCAGTTTGTACCTGTTTCTTAAGAGGGATTAATATGGAAAAACGGTATTGTGTTTGAGCTTTTAAACCAATACTAATCGAAATATTAGGCACTATGTAAACATAGGTATAGCGTCGCTGGTTGATGTTGAGCCTTTTTCAAACCAATAGCATTATTCATTGGCAATGAGTCTCATTTGCATCGTCCAGGAGCCTTTGTGATTGCCTGTAACGAAAACACACTTCTTTGGTGATAAATAAAATGAATGCACAGCAGCTTAATGCAAATTCTGTTGCCATTATTCAAGATGATGGCAAATATATGCAGTAGGACTAGCAGAAATACAGTGCATAGTAATTGTATATATACTGTGTCGTATGGCATGAATAAAAAATAGCTGTAATTTTTGCACTACATAAACCTGCTCATGCAAACACAAAAACAATATTCTATTAAATTGTCATAATAAGTAGTTTTGCATATACAGTTCTATTTATCTGAAATACTGATGTACCAGCATATTGAATGTCTGCACATATAGAAACATGATATGTATGTATGTGTGAGAGTGAAATAGAAATTTGGCTCATAGGCAGAACTTTAATTGCATGACTAATATTTAATGAGCTAAAAGAGTCTCTCTTATGTAAGTTGGAATTATCCATTTTTTTCTAATTAACAAGATTGCTGCAGCCCCCATGCATGAAGGAGGTCTCGCATATGATGTGTGATGTGCAAAAAATATAAGACTAGTTACTGTCATCAAAGTCTCTGATTATAAAATGTTCTGAGCAGCAAGATAGCCATTCTAATGCAGCTTCACATTACTTTTAATTGTTTTATGCGCAGTGACTCGTAGCCTGTATGTTTTGGCTCTTCTCAAAAGCACCTTTTATCCAACGTGAATTTGTATCGGCTTTTGATGGATAATTTGACGGAGCCTGCCTTCACTTCCAGTTGTTATGATTAGGATAAATATCGCCGCAGCAGGCACAAAAGTCTGGACTGGACATTCATGGCTAAACACATTATGCGGAATCAAATTAAGAGCTGACCCATCTCTACAAAGTGGCTGAGACGGAAGGACAGCTAATCATCAATAACAGAAAAACACCTCAGAGACGAGAGCTGACAGCAAAGTGTCTAACACAATCCTCTTTCTTCTACTTTTTAAAGATGTATTAATTGCAAGAAAGTTATCATCTTTTCATTTGTCTGCAATATTTGATGCTTTCATCCAACCTCTCAGTGTGCTCTCGTTGCACAGCATTTTCCTTTCCTTTTTCTCAGAGGACTCACTCCCTCCTGCATCTTGTTTTTTGTTTTTTTTTGTTTTCGAGGAGTGGTATGCAGGACCCCATTTCTCTCCACCTTCTTATCCCTAAATCCAAGCTGGTTTCCATGAGAAACTGGGAGGAATGTGTTTTATTAACATTCTTTGTGGAATACATATGCACTTCTTGTTCATCAAATCCAAAGCAGCCCACCGCCTCTCTAATCAAAAGCAGCCCGTGACGCCTTTTAAGTGGGGCTCAAGTGTCTTCTAAGAAGCAGCATGTCCATATGAATGCCACAAATGACCACATGTTAAAGGGTGTTGATCCACAACCAGTTTCGTGTGATCCCTTCCTGAGAATGATACAAATCATTTTGGCGAGATTATGACACAGAAACGATGTAAATGTGCGCATCACTATCAAACATTTAGCACCGATTAACTAACTGTATCTCAAAAATCAAACTTCTGTTGTATTTTTTAAAAAATTCTTTTGATTCTGTTTTTCTTCTCTATCATAGCTTATTCCGTCTTCGATGTTTTAAACCTGCTCTTTGGCATTCCAGAGCTGAGGGGCAATTTCAAGCTTAGAAAAGTGAAGGAGCCCAGAGATCAATGGACCTCTGCGCTGAAGAAACACACGGGCTAACATGGTGAGGGTCATGGCAAACATGCATGTTTAAACACAGGACTGGGAATCATTCAGCTGTCAATCATATGCAGATATTTCAAAGACAGAAGGATGAAGTCGTACAGTAGATTTTCACTTTATATCCAAGTGGCTAATAGGAAATGTTGAATGGACACCATGATGGTAGTGGTGATGTTTCATTAGCATCTTGTTTTAAATGTGCTATGTCACTTCAAAGCATTTTGTCACATAAGAGCTATTATTTTAATGTGCAGTTCATTCAAATGACTGAAAATGTGCTGCCTTTATTTGACCACAAACTTACTGTTGATTCAATTTTAATTTTCAGTGGCCAAATCATACAGCATTGTGCTATCACACACAGTATTAGTCACTCTGGATGATCTACAAAACTCACTGTCAGTAGTTTTTGGTGGTAGGATTTCTTCAGTAGCAGTAAAACCTGTGGTAATGGATTATTTTACGGTTTCCACTTTTTATTATGGATGCTAGAGCTAGAAAGTTATCTTCATTAGCATAAAAACTGGAAATAGGGAGCATAACTAGAGCATAACCATGGTAAAACCAAAAAGAGTAGATTTTAACAAGCTGGAACAGCCAGTTTTAGAAACCTTTTCTTTTTCAATTGGGCAAAGTCAAACTAAATGTTACCACCTGTTTTCAGTCTTTGTGCCAAACTTAATCAAACAATTACCAGCCTTTAAGGTTTTGCAAACACATTTTGGATGAGTAACAATATAGTGTTAAGTGAATAAGACCCCTGAGATAGAGGCCTAGGCTGGTCCCTTATCATCCTGCAACTGAGGGGAATAATTTATGTTCCTTGGTTGATTGATGCGTGGTTACTTGAGGCTGATGGCAGCGCCTGTAAAATCAATTCCTAAAGACACAAAACGATGGTTAACTAGTGAGTGGAAACCACCACTCACTAGGTAAAAATATGTATTACCCAACTGATTACTGGTTAATATTGCCTTGTGACTGACATAGTTGCCCATCACAGTCTCCAACTTCTGTCCGAGCAGCAGTGAAACTGTGAAAAGTGCAACACAAGCCAGAAACTGAATGAATATTATCCTTTCTGGTTGACAATTGCACTTTTTCAAGTATAACTACCGCTTGATTTATACTTAGCAAGTACTTGCATACAAGAATAACTGTTTTCAAAGCTGTGTAGTGCACAACAGTAAAATAGTTGCAACAGCTTCAGAAACACACTGCTTGATTTGGGTAAGACAACGATAGCTTATGCTGGAGGCCGAACACTTGCTAGTAGTGTATTAATTTAGTTAACTAAAACCTCATCACAGGGAAATGTCTGCTCAAAGGCTATTTTGAGTTGTAAAAAGTATCTCCATCCAGTGATGTCTACAAAAGTTCTGACTGCAGTGAAAATGGCTTACCTCTTGGCAAAAAGATAAAACTGAAGTACCACAATGATGAAAATGTTAAATAAAGCAAATCAAATTCACTTTTATCTCAGTTTATGTGAGTTGGCAAAAGATAGCTGACAGATGGAGCTGAAACGAACAAAACCTATCCGATCCACATGGTTAGATACCACAAGAGGCAAGTTAAGAGGGAAAAAAAGCCCTTTTTAAAGCCATTTGAGCGGTGTCACCTTTTCAACAACCACATCACATCCTTTACCTCTTTTTAACAAGCTAAGCCTCAAACATGTACTCAGTCGGTATTTGTGGAGAAGCTGTGACTCAACTAGCCACTGACACAGTGACTAAGAGCCACTTGGTTGCAGGAAACACAAAGCAAATCAAAACAAGCACTTTTTGATCTGTGTGGTCTCTTTGTGGAGCGGCGGACGTGGTGAGGCAGTGGGGAGCGAGGGGGAGGTTGCCGTGTTTCACCTCCTCGAAAATCAGACAGAAAGTCATTGATTTTCCCATGACATACCCAACCCCCCCAAAACACACCCTTCAGAGTCAGACGGCTGGCGTGGTGAACATGCACACCATCTCACATGAAAAAAAAAAACCATGCTCCTTAAACCCAGAGCCCTACCCCCCACCTTGGCCCAGCGACCACCCCCTCTTCTCCTATCTCTCCCTGGCTGTCTCTCTCTCGCTCCCCCTGTCTCATTTATGCCTTTGCAGAGCAGCTGCTGCCCAGAGAACTGAGGGAGCAGCATTCACATCTGAGCACATTAGTCACCAGATGTCACCTTTTGCTGCCAGCCCATCGAACATCCAGGCAGACAATGCCCCATGCATTCTGAACATCTGACTTACGATGTCTCCTACAAAGGGGGCTGGGTGGTGCTCTGGACTCCCAACAGCCATGGCTGGTAAAGCTCAAAGCCACGTCGACAGTGACACCTACAGCTTGTCCACACACACTTAAAGTAGTAGCTGTTCTTGAGGGATTACTATCAAATGCCACCTTGAGATACCCAAGCTGATAGGGGATGAGATCCCTCTGCAGAACGGATGAAGGCAGGCAGATTTTACACTAAAAACAGCTACTTATTTTATCATCACCAAACAGTTTATTGAGAAATGTGCCCAGAATTTGGAGTGTTTACCTGTTTTCCTGTATCCTAAATATGTCTGAGCTGCTCAGAGATCTGAGTCATGTGCAGAGATGCTTTCTGACAACCCTGATGCTGCTTTTGACACTTGCAACAGATCTGGTGCTGTCACCTTGAGGGTATCAAATCTGTGTTCAGGCTGAAAGACAGCAGCTTGGCGTGCTCTGCACTACAGACATAAGGAGACAGTTTGCATGTATTTGCCAAGTAGAAGGTCTCTCTCAGAGATGTAAACAGTGGTAAGAGCACACAGAATAGAAAAAAAACACCCCAGAGGCATAAAATGTGTGAATTGCAGAATTCCATTAACCAGCACATGTACTTTTTTAAGCCTCGGGTTGAAGTAAAAGTTTTTGTTTTGAAATATATGCCTTTTTCACTCTATTTCACATGTGCTTTTAAATAACTTCTTTTGTAAGTAACTTCTTTATGACACTTTTGTGACATCACTGATGCTTAATATCGCATCCCTACAATTATAATTTAGCGCTTTGCAATTTTGGTATTTCCTACTATCAGAAAAACAGGTGTAACAACTCTGTGATAATCCCGGGGATTGAGGAGTCCTCACAGACTGACTGCGTGGTCACGGTGCCGAACAAACACTTATTTGTAGATCTCCTCATTCAACAGCTGCTTCTGGAGGAGTAGCTTCTAGACAACAAATGGATGTTTTACAAAAACACCAGCAGCTACCCACCAATCAGAACTTCACCTTTCAGGCAGTGTGCTCAGCAACGTCATTAACAACACTGCTCAAGCCCAAGTCCAGGCCCTATACTTCTTCTGCCCTCTTCTGTCTTTCCTCTTTTGGCTAAACATAATTTACTCTATAAGACACGCCAATAAATACTTGCATATTTGACGTCATCAGGTTTGCAGGCATTTTGTTGAAATGAGAGGGAGCAAGGTCAGGAAGTACAAGTAATATATTTCTAGGCATACCACTCCACCATAAAAAGCTTTCAGAATAGATACCTATATTAGTCAATGGGGTGTAAAATGGATAAGTAAATATTTGCAGCAAAGATACATTTAATAGGGAAACTGCATACTGTATAAGAAGAGTTAAGGGTGCCAAAAACGGGTGCTAAGGTACTGTTTAATAGACATTTTGGCGAGGTCCCTCCCACCTTCCTGCCTTCTTGGCCCCCTATGTTGTCCTGGCATTGGACATTACACCTTTAAAGTAACCTGAGGAAGTCCATATCATGGGGTCAAATTTAGCTCAAACAGATACATAATTTTTTAAATGTATTTATTTATTAATCTTTGCTTCATGTTCAGCAGGGCATGGGCTCAACAGTCTTAAATTCTTAGATTCATAGTTTCATCAGACAAAACAACGATTTAAGTCCTGTTTCACTTCAACTGTTTATCCTTGTTACACCTTATCAGTAGCATCATCCTCCATCCTCCGCCTGTCTTTGCCGCTCTCCATATATTAAACGAGGGGTGGCACTTTCCCCTCATAGCTCTATCTGCTACGTCGAGTCACCTCCAGACACATTAGCATATTTATCATCAGCTTCACAGACTTCAAAGTCAGTGTTTGCTTCTCACAGCGACGAGGAAGCGCCACCAGGAAGTCAGCACAGATTGCAAAGCACTAGATGTTCCCCAGGGATCAAATATCCATTTAGGTAAATGGGGGCTGGGCTATAAGCAGAATTCAATTCATTTATTTGCAGTGGTGATGATGTCTTTAGCACTGACTTTAAATATTTGCTCAGTGCTAACTGCAGCTTTCACCACCGTTCTCTGATGTTAACACGCTAATGCTGGAGGAAGCACTTAAGATTTCTTTAAAAGATTTGTTTATATGCTACACAGCAAAACATACATCAACAGAGTAAACAGAGTGTAAGCCAGACATATCATAAGATGCAAATGAACACTCTCGACATGTACTTTTTTTTTTTTGCTTCTATTTCTTCATAAATCCTTTAATCTGTATCTGTGCTGCCAGAAAACTGGATAAACAGTACAGTAAATCTTCTGTAAACAACATCAGTCTTACCTGTGCTCCGTCCACCCCTGAAAGCTGGGTGGGTCAGGCTGCATTTGTCCTCTCTGAGTGCACACTTGATAGACAGCTTGTCTCAGTGTGCGGCCAGTAAAACAACTACTCAGGTTAAAGAGAGGTCAGCGAGCAATAGGTTTCCCACTGCACTGCAGCGTATTGCTGTACGTGGCAAGGTTCAAGTTAGAGGACAAGGTGTACATTGACCAAAGAGTAACAATACAGTCAGGTTCAGTAAACCCATCAGTCAATGCATCCACAATATTTTAAGGACTGAGCAATGAAAAAACATGTGTGATAGGAAATTTTTTTTATTATTTATCCTTTATTCCAAATTACTGAGTTATTAATTTGAGATAGCAACACAGTTTCTTGCCTGTCCTGTTTGGCTCTTTTGCCATCAGAATTATTGTCTAAAGGCGAAGAAAGATGCCCAACGGATTTACTTTAACAAATGGACCATCCCAGCCTTGCCGTAATGGTCGATTTGATTCACCTTTTATTGTTTATTTGTTAATAATCTTCTGCAATTTAATGCACATTTTGTGCAAGGTGATGTTTTTAGATACATTTTTAGATGTTAGTGGCAAACCTTTAGTGGATTTGTAGCAATGCTGTTTCACCTTTGGCACCTTAACACGATGCCAGTGTTTGATGTTAAACCATTTAATTTGTGATGACAGATTTGACAAAATTAATTTTTCTTTTTCTTTTTTTAAATATCTAGCTTTAGTTTTTGTGAGTATGGGAAAGGCTACTGTAAGAACTTCACAAATAATCTGCAAATGGCACACATGAAGTTTCCTCTCATGGACATTATGTCAAATTACGTGACACAGCACTAAGCTTATAAGTTTAACTATAGGTAACTGAACTTCAGTTCACAAACTTGTAAACATCAAGGGCACAGTGGAGTTGATTTTACCCTTATCTGGAAAATATCCTCTTAAGATCGAAGAATACAGTGTTTTCCATCCATCCATCAGCTGTCCATCCGTCAGAGGATCACGGGATACTATAATGGCTACTCCAGCTGACACCTCAGACAGGTTAACACTCTGTTGAAGGGCCATCAGAAAGAGACAGAAAAATATCCATCCTCACGTTCACCTTTTCTGCCAGTTCAGAATCCCTGATTAACCTTCCAAAAATGTCTCCCACAGTGGACTGTGGCTGGATGTGGGAGCACCAGGAGAAAACCCACACAGGCATAGGGTGATGAGGTTAGCAGCAGGTTTGAATGCAGAACCCTCTTACCACAAGGCAACAGTGCAGTAGTGTGCTGTGCAACCACCAAGAAAATCAGTCTTGATGAATAATTAACAACTAGTCTACACTGGAAGTCTAAACAATTACTGCCAGAAATGCCAGGAAGGGGCTCTTTGGCACAAGTGACAAACTTGTGACTAGAAGGACCAGAAGGGACGACTGGTTCCCTTCAATCATATTGCCATTAAAACAAGAAGGTTTCGCCTGAAGTGGATTTTTTGTGACATTAACACAGATTCTCTGGTTTTTGTCAAGAGAGCAGTACACACATCTCTAAACTGTGTAACTGTTTTCTTGTTTAACACCACTGATAGCTTACCTTGTGTTATTCACATTTTAGGCAGTTTCTTTGGTACTTTTCTGGTCAACAAGGCCTTAGTTTTGGTTTTCCCTTCATCTATGCGGAATAATAATGGATCTGTCTATTTATCACAGGCAGCACGGGCTCGTGTGTAGGCGCTTCCTGTGAACCACCACAGAGTGAATTGCAATCTAACATGTTCTCCCTTGATTTTTAAACATACATGCTCTGTTAATAATGTGCTTTGAATCATTAATATGCTACATTGTAGGCACCCATTGTAATTGGAAAATTAGTTACAGAACAGTGTCTAACTGCTTCCTACATCACTAATGCCAGCCCTCTCTCTGTGTCATCTAAACCCAATGCTAATGAAGCCTGGGCACACAACATGCAGAAGGTTGAATATCAATTTAATCAGTCCCTCCCTGCAGGGGCTTTCAGAGAGAAATGACAGCCAAAGTGCATTAGTAATTCAACTGCTGTCACCTCTCATAGCTGCTTACCTTGCAAACAAACTGCTCTAATGGCACCTGCCTGCTGGGCAATTTCAGCACTGTAGAGGCAACAGAACATGAAATGGACTGGAGACCACTGACCTAAATACAAAAAAGGATGACTCTAAACAAGGAGTAGCTCTCTTGTTGTCAAAGTGGGAAATATCTGGGTAAAGTGTATGCACATCGAGAGTAGTTCATTGAGATTGTGTCTCTACTTTCAAGGCACACTTTTAATGGAAATGGAAGAACGGTAGAGTTGCATCAATATATATTCTTTTCAGGAAAAAAAAAGCTTCTTGATCAGAAATTCCTGCCAATTATTTTGTCATTAAAAACATCTTCCCCTCACATTTCTAATTAATATCTACAGATAAGAGGTGCAAACAATACTTAAATACAGAAATGAATAGATAAAAGAAAGAGTTCATTACCTCCACTCATACAATTGAATTGCTTTGACATAATCCCCTCTTATTCCTCAAGGGGATGGGGGAGGGAGAAAGCTCCACGGGAGATGGGATTGGGTGCATATGTGTGTGTCCGTGTGTGTGTGTGTGCGTGTGTGTTGGGAGGTGGTATGGCTCATTTCAGTGTCAGCCTCTGTACGTCAGCAAGGGGGAAAAATATGCAATTTCTCACTGCTTCTAGTGTAGCAGTCCATGTTTTCATTCATGTGTCATCATAACACACTGATGCTGCTCAGTGTGTCAGCTTGAAGGGCTGATATGAACTTGATGACTGGTGAACTAGTGCCACCTGTTGTTAGTAGTCACAAGTGCTACATTTTTGAATTGCTTTCATTTTGAAATTAATCTGTTTTGCTGTTTTTGTTTTAAATCTTGTGTGTGCGCGCGCGCGTGTGGTAATCTTTCTCTCCTGGACTGCAGTGTGAGTCCTCTCTTTTCAGCCAACTGCATGCTCAATATGCTGCGGCCAGATGCCTCTTAGCAGCCAAGCCCCTTCGCATCAATATGTCAGGTCAATAGTGTTGGTGGTATTGAATGTGTCAAAGAAAAGAACTTCACTCAGGGAGGTGGAGTGGTGGTGGCAGAGAGGATGGGATCCAGGTCTCCTCCGGCCAAATATATCTATTCCAAGACAGAAGAAAAAAAATCAAGGCCAGGCACGGCTGGGCAGAAAGCAAGAGTAAAGATGAGTCAAGAGGTAGTCAGAAATATAGTGTCACCCCCCCCAAAAAAGAAAAAGAAATGCTAGTTTTGAACCCAAAAGCGCATCCGTGGTGTGACTTTGCGCTGCATGGTTACCCCACAGCAACAGACACACCTTTTCACAGTCGCTCATGTAGACATGATGTTATATGCTGCTCTCCGGTTTATAACATAGCAGCAACATGGTTGGGAGTTCTCTCAAAGGCATTACGCAAACCTGTAATGAGGAGCCGCCTGGCGTGATTAGTATTATCTTGGACACCTATTAAGTCCTGATTGGATGACACAGAACAAGACTAAACATTTCCCATCCGGTCGTAGCGACTGCCCATTTAATCACGGCAGATACTGAAGCAAAAGAGCATTTGCTTGAGTACCCCGGCCTCACGCATGAATATTTAAAATGCTGCAAGCAGTCAATGAAACTACCTGATTGTCTGTTTAACCAAGGCCGGCTGCTTTTTTAGTAGACTCCCTCTCGTCTTTAACTACTGCAGCGCTCCAGTGAGAATCCCCTTGAACACAATTGATTCATAGTTATCTATCTCATAGCTGAGGGCTGGGTAATCACAGCCAGAGAATCAAATCTCCCACACTACTGGTCCACAAGGGAGAAGAGTTTGTAAAGAAACAGCCCTCCTCCCTGCCTTAATTGTGTTTTTGGCCAGTGGCATACAGATTTAAATGGTGTTATTGTTGTTTTTTCAATGTTGGGATTACGGAAAATGATTTAATTAATCTCGACAAGGGTATGTGTTATCAAGCTTCTAATTAATCAAGCCAAAAAATGTGCAGGCTTGATACGATCAATAGATTTGGACGTGCATGCCACTGCAGATGTTGTTAAACGTTTTAAATTACAGAATCTTTTATATTGTAGTATTCCGGCACGGTGGTAGTTTTGAGTTGTTTACAAAGGTATTAGAGGTATCTGCCTCGTCATTATCTGCAATGACAGTGATACAAAGAGATGGAGTTTTTAAAACCTAGCAGCTACGTAATATGGATAATAAAACCAGAAATGTTAATGACAGTTATTATGAGGATTTTTTTGGGGGGGAGGGTTGTGGAAACTGGTTGTTATTAGTGGACATTTTCAAATGCCCCGTGCAATAAAAAAAAAAAACGAGATTATACTGTAGGTTAGAGCTGTGCGCATTAATAAACACATGCGGATTCACGCATACACTTTCACACAACTCTGATCTCTCAGATTGTGAAGTATGCAAATGTTTTGCCATCGACTCGACCCAGCGGAGAATGACAGTAACATTTGATGCAGCGCAGCTTTTTCGTGGAGTCCCTGCAGAAAGCTATTTTCACAGGATGTTATGTATGCATTTTTCAGACAGATTGCTGCAGGAGACAGGAGCTCTGGGGGGTGGGGGGGGGGGAGCAAACACGACTGGAATGAAACACAAACCATATTCTGCTGAATGAAGCCAACCACAGGGCAGGCCATAAAGAAAGCTGCAGTCACTTCATATTTTTACACTGCAAAAATAACACTTTTCATACATTTTTGAAACCTTTATCCCCCCAAGATTGAGGAAAATACATTTTTATAACCAAAATGTTTTACTCTCACAAGCACAGCTCGTTTTTGGTGTACCATATCTACTAGTTCACTCAAATGAGCTTCCAGTAGTTGCTCATTTATTGCACACAAAGCTACTTTCAGCTGCTCCCGTATTCACAAGGGGTTGCCACAGCAGGTAGCACCACATGTTTGATTTGGCAGATTTTTTTATTTATTTTTTTTACGCTGGATGCCCTTCTTGATGCAACCACAAACGCATTTGTTTTTCCTCCCGGGATCGACCCAGGGATCTTTAACTTGTTAGGTGAATGCGTAGACTGCTACACTGTGGAGCCACTTAATTTATTGCGCACAGCTATTCAAGCAATTATACAAGAAACTGTGAACCACTTTGTATCTTTGACTCCTTAAACTGCTACTGTACCTTATTTGCATAATATAAACGTGAAACCATTACAGTGAGTGTCATGCAGTCCCTTATTGAATTATACAGCAAGACACCATTACCAAATATCATTTTCACAGCGTTCCATTTTCTTGAGGACTTCAAGGTGTGCAGATCAAACATTGCAGTCTGAGCTAAATATTGAAATGCATAATGAATACTGTACATAACAAACTGCTTTATTGATATTAGACGCTTTATATGGGTTCCTTGTTGCTAATCAACCAGTTTTTATTGTCTTTGTTTTGCAAAAGATTCATATCTGTCAATTAAGCTCATATATGATTGAGACAGTGAAATAAAGAACCAAATGAATACATCAGGTTCTTGACATGTTTGTTCTTGCATATAGATACAGCATAATAAACACCTAATCAGCTAATCGCACGCATTTTGGCATGTAAAAAAGTAAAGATAACCTGCTGAAATTCAAACTGAGCATCAGAATGGGGAAGAAAGGTAATCTATGCAGTATCTTTGAATGGCATGGTTTTTGATGCCAGATGGGCTGGTCTGAGTATTTCAAAAACTGCTGATTTATTGGGATTTTCCCACACAACTGGGAACCACTTTCATGCCAGAGGTCAGAGGAGAATAGCCAGTCTGCTTGGAGCTAATAAGAAGAAGTGACTTTTTTTTTTTTTTTACAACCAAGGCATTTCTGACAGCACAACATGCTGGACCTTGAAGCAAATGGGCCTCAGCAGCAGAAGACAACACCGGGTAGCGGTTCTGAACAGGAAACTGAGGCCACACTTCCAAAAGCAGGCAGTAGATGACTGGAAAAATATTGCATTGTCTGATGAGTCTTAATCTGCGATAAATCACATAGTGTCAGAATTTATATAAACAACATGAAACCATGGATCCATCCTGACTTGTATCAACATTTCAAGCTGGTGAGGGGTTGTGATGACATGGGGGATTTTTGTTTTGTTTAAATATACCACAGCCTCCCTGACTATAGTTGTTATTGCTGATTATTATTCTTGCCATGAATCTATGCCATGAACAGTTAAGGCAGTTTTAAAGGCAAAAGGCGGTCAAACCTGGTACTAGGAAGGTGTACCTAATGAAGTGGTCAGCAAGGTTATCTTAGATAATAATAGTTGCAAGTAAATAACAAACAGACATACTGACTGAAGACACATTAAGGAATCCATGTGCACATATTACTATTAGTATTATATTATGGCTATGAGGAGTACAAAAAATAAACTATTTTACATGAACTTAGCAACCTAGACTGCACTGACTTCACTCACAAAATAAGGAATAAAATGATCAGATTTTTACATTTAAATAGTCCATAATATATTTATTACAGTGTGTTAGAGGACTTTGTATATATCCATTATCTATAGTCCATTATGTGTGTGTCTCTTTTTCATTAATGATAAATTGAGAGTAACCCTAAGAATCCCCTGCAAAGCCTCCATCTCTTGTGTTGTGCTGCTGCTGAAACGAGTACCTCTATATGCCCCAGATATACTTGGGCATATAAGGGCCAGGCATAAGTATATGAATAGCTTCATTTTTTTCTGTGACTTCAACAGCCTTCACCACAACTGTGACCTAAACAAATCAGACAGTTATACACTGAAATGCTTCCATACTCCCGCTCTTACAATATGTGGCCACCCCTACATGGTGGATCAAAGCAACACATCTAGCGAGTGCCAGTGAAGAAAAGTGTCTTTTTCCTCGCCTTTCTCCCGTCCTTCCCTGGAGATGCCCGAACCCAACCCTGCCATCTGCTGGCTCCATCCAGGTGAACAAAAACTCATACCGGCAGATGACCCAAAGCACCTGGTGTTATGAAGATAAGATGCCAGACATTCCCATCTCCCAGCAGCTTTTTGCACGAGTTTCATTATCATTAGGAAAAAAATACACTTATATACAAAGCAGCGACAGCTTTTAAGGAATCTCAGCGAGCACAGATCATTTACAGAGGAAAAAATAGACTGTGCATTCAGGAGTAAGAGAGTAAGGGAGAAGTGTGTGGAGGGTCGTTGGAGGAGGTTTCAATGCTTCAGAGAGGTGCCTCATTTTCCAGTACCATCTGTTCCTGGTTCTGCGAGCTGGAAGCCTTGTTTATGTCAAACACCTCCCACATGCTCCGAGGAGCCAGACACCAACAGCAAGGACTCCATCACCTGTTTCAAACAACTGCACAATGTGACCCTCTGCATTCGTTAACTACTAATCACACCATGTTTGATGATGTTGTTAACCCACTCCTTGCGAGGTTCCCAGCCTCAGGCTTTTTTTCCTCTTCTTCTTTTTTTTTTTTTTAACTTACAGCCAGCCCTGAGCAACTGCTAATCTGTGCTTTGGACAATGAAAGGTTTGATGGAGGGAGAGAGGAGGAAGACCAGATCTGTGCTGGAGGCTGGAGTCGGCCCTACTTCCCTCAAGGAGGACAGAAAGATAGAAGGAAGACAGAGGCGCATGAACAAGGCCACGCTCCTCCATTTCAATCAGCTGCTGCTGTCTCACATGGCAGCAGAGAATCCAGAGGGGAGGTGCCGCCATGAATCCTAATTGCTCCCTTTTCGCCACAGTGTAGGGTGTTTCTATGCAAATCTGTCTAGAGAAGTATCTAGTTTATGCAAGACCAACTGTATGAACTGAAATGTGAGCAGGAATCTCACTCAGACAAAAGCCTTGGCAGGGAGATGCAGCTATTATAATTCATTTGGATAAATTATTCATTTTGCACATGGCCCTCCTGAGTGCAGGACAGAGCGCAGTTTCACACATGCAGATGTTTTGGCATGTATGTATTCCGCTACATCGATGGGCACTGGCCTCAAGTTAAGATATATGGCTTTAATAAGAGTGACGAAGATGCAAAATAATGAGATGTCTGGGAGCAGTGCAGACATGTCCACCGAGAGGACGAGAGAAAGTAACATTATTCTTCAGCGTGTGGCAGTTAGAGCAAATTCTGCTACATTTTTACCTTTTATTAATACCCAGTGATGCACATTTGCAACTGAAATGAACGCACACACTGTATTACTAAGTAACTCTGTAAGTTCAAGCTTGAAGAGTGAGGGCGCTGCTTTGCGACCTTGCAATAATTTTGGTAAAGTGACATGAACTTAGCAACATAACTGCTACGTTAACATCACTGATTGTAAAAGCATGCACCATTGCTCATGCTAGCATGGCTGTGACACCACGCTATTGTATCTCATGAAACCACTGCATGTGTGGCTATGTCTCTTCTCACCTATATCAACAATGGCTCATCTGATCTACTTCAGACTTGGCGCATGTATCGATGGGAACATCAGTAATTGCAGTGTCATGTGTAAAGTCATTATAGTGAGTGATGGTCTCATTTTGGGGGGTCTTTGTGACCTCTGTGTGCACACAAAGAATGCCACGAAAAAAGTAGCTGGTAATATCGTGAAATTGAAAACAAATTGTACAATCATTAAAGTATTTTGCGTTTAATTTTAATCATTGTTTACTTGCGTCATATTCTTTGATGTTTCAGCAATCCACTATGCACTCAGGGTTGAATAGTCCTAACATTTTTAAACTGTTATGCAGCTGATGGCTTGACTAATATGTGATGACAACTGAATCAGAATGTCACATTATTAGTCATGTTTACCTGTTTGCTATCGTGCCATTTACAGAAATAGGACAAATATAGAAGGTTATATTCCATTGCTCTGGCTGGAAGGGAATACATTTCAGTGTTAGTCATTTTAGCGTTGGCACAACGTGGTCTCATTCCCAAATCAGCACTGGGAATAAGACAAGACTCTTGGCTTGAGCCACTTGTAGTCTAGGTAGTTCTAAACTATTGTTATATTATTACATGTAGTGCTAGGCAACAACTCTTTACATCAGTCATAAGGAGTCACAATCATGCTAGCTGGCTATAAGATACTGTTTTCAGCAGGCAGATACAAATCCATCCATCCATTCTCTTCTGCCTACCCTTATTGCAGTGTTGCAATGGGGATGGGGCCTGCAGCTACCATAAGATGAGAGCTGGGGTAGACACTCACATTTACATGCATGGGCAATTCAGAATCACCAGTTATTCTAACCTGATGCATGTCTTTGGACTGTGGGAGGAAGCTAAAGTTCCCACACAGAACCCACACAGACATGGGGAGAACATGCAAACTCCACGCAGAAAAGCCTTGGCATGGAGCAATCGTTAGCACTGTTGCCTCGCAGCATGCAGACTGTTAACCATGTTAACCAAGTCACCAGCAGCTCCAGATTAGCAGAAGTGAAGACTACCAGACACACATCGGCTCCAGCAGCCTTTACATTGCTTTATACGTACCATAGACTGTATAACATGGCTGTAGATTCCTGGTCAGAAAAATTAAGTCAATACAGCAGAGCCTTAATACTGAATTTTAGCTGAAATTTTGATCATACTGTATTTAAAAAAGGACGAGCATCTCTGGCATGCTTTTTGGCTACTGACTTGTGCTTCACTGGCCGTCAATCATCAAACGAGCAAGTGATTTCACAGTCACACCTGCGCCTCCTAATCACATCTAGTTTTTTGAAGCCAAGATGATGACAGTGGATTCAAATAAAAGGATTCCAGAAACCAGTGGATGACATCAAGGCAGCAACATCCATCATTTACACTGTCTGTCAATCTAAGCCGTAACGCCCTAACTGCATTACCCACATCGATGACTTAATAAAATCACACCCTGTGGAGTTGGTTTAAAGGCGGTAACCGTCCATAGAGGCTAAACCCAATTTTTCTGTCAGGCTGTAAACATGATTTTTAGTGCTGCAAAATTGGGCATTTTAGCATTGGAGTCTATGGGGATTTACTCAGTTTTAGATGTAGCCTCAAGTGGCCAGTAGGGGAACTGCACATGTGGCACATAGACCTTGGTTTCAGTTTTCAGCTCTAGAGTTCACTACTTACCTGAGGAAAGATGATTGTATGTCTTTGAACTTAGAATGGCTGTCCAAAATGTCTTTTTTATGGTATTCCTGGACCACCCTGCCATTACATTATCAGCTCAATCTCACATAGAGTTCTGTACACTGTAATAGCCTATACTAAGTGTCACAAACTACAGTATGTGTTGATTCATACTGACGTATGGTCAACCAGAGCTTGTAGATCAGGCATTACTGTCTTTCAAATGTAATGATATGCAGCTCTGTGTGCGCTGTGCTGATCAATGAGAGTTGTGAGAAGAATACAATGAAGCCTGTCCCCATCCCCACCCTTGGTACATACACAGACATATACAGAAATGCACTCTGACACCTGGCTCTTATTACAAACCCGTCAGTCACAAATGACCATAATCTATACTCTTCTCCCAATGGCCCTCCTGGGAAGCTCTCTCCCCTCATTTCATTTTTCACATCATCCTCTTTCACTTTATTTTCAGTAATTCAAAGCCACTAAATCCAAATATGAGTAGACACGGAGCCCTGCTGTTTTGACAAGTTAAATGACTACAGGCAATGATGTGCTTCCCAGCCGGTCTGCAAGCAGCACACGTCGCCAGTCGCCACATTGCTGTGAGTTTAACAGAAATATGCTCGCGTGTGTGTGTCGATGTGCATGCGCTCTCCTTATTCCCGCGGCCGCGTGGCCCTCTGCAGCATCTTTTTGAGGTGAAATTGAAATGGATTGGGTAGCTCAATATTTTATTGACATCAACTTCACAGAATGTTGCTACAGTGACACCGAGGATAATTATTTCACCACAGATTTCTTCCTCCCTGCATTTCTTTCCCTCTCTCTTTCAGCCTTCCTCCAAGCCCTTCCATTCCTGTAGAGAATTAGTTCTGCATAAATTACCCAGTGGAATATTGAATCAGTCTCCAGCCACCAAAGGCGAGTCTGTGTGGCTGATTACCGAGCAGTACACACAACACGCGTGCAGACACACACGCAGAAAGAGGAAGAGGGGCCTCTGAGCGAAGAGATGACACCGTTGCAGAAAACATGGTGAGGAGGAGGAGATGGAGTACGGGGGATAGGGTGGAGGGAGGGGCACCAGCCAGTCTGGATATGGAGAGTGAAAGCTGTATTAGCCACCCTAGCCATACACTATCTCCTCATTACTTAGTCATTAGCAGGGGCATGGTTTTAAAGGAGGAAGGGATCAATCAATTGTCTTGGGTCAATGTTTTGTAGCCTGATTATGAACCTTGGGTGGCTCTGTAAATTAAGCACAGTAATTACTCATGTTAATTACACAAAGTTGGTGGCTACATTGATCTACAAATACGTTTAGAATAATGTAAATGGCACGTGTGGCGCTCAAGAATTAGTATTATTGGGGGGCTTATGAGTGCTTTCTATTTACACATATAAATAATTTAGGTAATTTTGCATAATAGTAAGATTTAGATCATCAAATAAAAATACATTAAATTGCTTTGTATCAGCTTCTTAAATGTAAAGATTAACCACGTCTGTTTAGCTTTGATGTAATTGAATAATATAGTGTATTCACCATATTAGGATTTTTGTCCTTGGTCTCTGTATCGTTTCCTTTTTTCGCTCCTCTTTACCCTCACCACCTAACTGCTTGCGTTAGATGGCTGCCCCCACCTTTTTGTTGGTCTCGTCCTGTTAGAAGGGAGTTCTTCCTTTCCACCATCCCCGAGTGCTTGCTCAAAGACAGCTGCCTATTCATTGGAGCACTCTCTTTAATATTGTATGAGGTTTACTTTACAGTACAAAATGCCTCGAGACGACTGTTGCTGTGAGTACTGAATACTAATAACGTCAATTCATTGTGTTAGACTTTTCACCATTTTCAGTCTTAATAAAATACAGAATAATCTAGGGACTCTCTCAACTTTAGTATACATCAATCCTGCAGATTTTGTGGAAATTGGTAAAGTGCATTATCTGGTCATTACATACCCTAGAGCTTCAGCATATACAAGGGAAAAAGTTGCATAATTCATCTAAAAGCCTTTCTCTGAAACTAAATCTATCACAATTTAGCACAGTGACAGTAAACAAATCCCTGGATCCTCCCTCCTGAGAGATGGTTTCCCTGAGCAGACCTCGGATCTGAGTAGTCTGAGATATTCAACTCCTCCATGGGGAGTGCTGCGTTTGTGAGGTTGTGCTTCTGCTCATGATTGGACGATTAACCAACCGTACTCTATTTCATACACAGTTTTGTACACATAGATGCTCAAGGGGCACTTTAAAGAGCGATTACTGTGTTACCCCTTAAGCTGAAGGCGTTGTTAGCAGAAGTCCCTCAAGTGTTTCTGGATCATTTCTCATGCTGTGTACGTATATGTATATGTTTTAAGTAGTGGACTATCCTTTTAGAGACCAACCTTTTCAGGAAGCTGTTGTCACGAAAGGCAGATTGAAAAAGGGCAGACCTTGTTAAACACTGTGTTAGAGTTTCAATTAGAGGCCTTCTTAGATTCACATGTCAGCAGAATTAGAAAATTGCAAATCAGATTCAGTTGGGCAATTTTCGCTGTCAGTGGTTATAAGCTGACAGAACAATTAATCAACACAAGCATGTTGTGGGAGGAAATTTTCATCAGGAAGTCATCAGTCGCCATCAGTGCCTCAACGCCAACGCATCAAAGCACACAGGTACAACAGCAGGTTTGTTTAGCCCGAGCTGCCTCCCTTACACTGTTTCCAGAGGCTGGAAAAGCATTTGGTGCCATCTAGAGGCTGAATTGTTAAACATACATTATATGATATAAGAGCATAGATCGATGCATTTTCACTGAGGAAATATTTGAGAAAAATTGTCATGGAAATCCATCCATATATATAAATAT